>NW_010972528.1:11115055-11162555 GCF_000737465.1 Haliaeetus leucocephalus | reverse complement strand
ATCAAGCTATATGTTGTACAATCTTGAGACATGAGGAGAGAATGGATAGGCTTGAGAAGCACTTAGCAGAACATTAATCAGATAGGCCAGATTCTCTTTGGTATAACTTATTCTTGCTCCTTTGACATCACTGGTTTGCATCACTTTAAATTCTGATCTGGCTAAGATGGTTTGGTCTGTGAATAATAGTCCATGTTGGTGTCAACATGCTGAGTATTTTGTATTTCTTAGAAATTGGAGGAAATCCTGCCTCTTAGTCACTTTTTTAGAACTCTGAGCATGTGATAGCTGCAGATTAGGAAACTTTTTAAAGAATAAGAAAAGTGAAAGTATCTGTTTTTTGGAAAAAAAAACCCCAGACCATCATGCTGAAATGAATTAGAATTATTCTTAAGTAGCCAATGTTAGGTCAGTAACACAGTGTAAGTCTATGTTTTCAGATTGTGATATATCCATAGATGTTCCTTGCACTGTGATGTCCTTGATCACGCTTCCAGTTTTTTCTTTTGAAACTTGTTGGCAAATCCCTATTTCAGAAAAGGCAAACTGTGTTGTAAAAAGATTAGATTATCCATACTTAAGAGTGGTTTTGGAGGCAAATACAGGCTATTGATCTCTCTCAGTGATTTTGTTGTTGAGTGTCTGGCTGAGGTGGGCATGTGGTTACAGTCACAGTAAATTTCACATTCAAAAGAAAATGAACACTGGTTTTAGTTCCCTTGTTCCTTATTTGCCCTATTGAAACAGATACTGTAGTACATAGTGCTATGTAGTACAATGATGTGAATTTATCAAAACATGCATTAAGGGGCAACACTACACAAGGGTAAGGATATAAATATATTTTACAATTCTTAGCTTCCTATCGTAAGAATAGTTCATGAGTGAATATAAATTTACAGTAGGTGCTTATCAAATGTGAAAATGCTTGCAAATCAGAAACAAACTTTGGGACTATAAACATATTTCAATGATAGTTCATGCAAAGAATATGTTTGATAGTAAGAAATAATGTTCTCTTTTAGTTTCTACATGAAGCAGGTTGACATATTATTGTGTATGGAGAATTATAACACTTCTAAGTCAGAACACTGTATGCAACCTTTAATCCTCTAATCAGAATGCTTATTATTAGGGAGCGGATAATGACATAAAACATAATTATTTACTTATAAAACAAGAAAGAGGCATCAACCAGCATAAAAAGATAATAAAGTACAGTTAAATCAGTTGATTTTACTTCTTTGTTCCATACAGAAGTGATATACAAGCTATCAGTCTTCTATGGCTCTTAAAATACTTGATAAAAATATTGAAGTATGCTAACATCTTGCATAAAAAAAGGTTATCTGACATCTGAAAGCAAGTTCTGAATGCCAGTGTGACTTGCATATGTGTCCCATGTACATGTGAGTTGGAATATTTTACTCCACTAAGGTAGAACCCTATAAAATCTTTTGGGCTTGACTGTAAGATGCACTTGTACAGACAGTAATTGGCCTGTTACAGAGATATTAATTAACATGTTAGAAATGTTTTCTTTATTAATGAGAAATTCACACATACTATTTAAATTAATTTGTATAGTTTAAAATTAATTTATTGTGGCCTTCGATGACCTCAAATCTACTAAGACAAAGCTGGAGTATTGTACTAACTGTTAAACCATTCATTAAACATTTTATGCAAATAGTGTTTGTTTATAAACAAATTAACTGCAAGGATTTTCAAAACAGGTGCTGTGTTGTGAATGCGTACTAAATGATGTGGTACTGAAAGAATTAATTAGACCTTCAGATGTAATTAGTTGCAATAATTTGCGTGATTAGCGGCTTGGTTAAGAAGTAAGACACACACATTGTAATGCATGGAAGAGTCACTGCAGTAGCTTTGTCTTTCACACGGTGAAGATGAGATTTCCTCATGTTTAGGAAATTTTTCAAAAAATTGCTGACATAGCTGGAGTTAATTGCCAAGTATCCTGTAGGGGGTAACGTGTTCCCCCCCCCCCGGCTTGTTGCAATGCATATGCTTTGGAAGCAATACCATTTGTTTGTACCTCAATGAATTTTTAAAACAGAAGGCTGTTAACCCTAGATCTTCAAGTCTCCAGAGGAAGAACTGATCCTTAGCATATTCAGGGTTAAAAGATAGGCTGTGATAAGCCATGTGAAACAGGTCTAGTGTTTCAAGATCAGTTCTAAATATTCATGTAACTTTTCCCCCTTGCAACCATAGTTCTGATTTTTCTTCTCACATATCCTGCAATGGAGTCAACCATTGGATGTACATGAAGAATACCTTTGAAACTGGCATTAGCCAAAACTGGTTAAAAAGAAAGTTATGATTACTGATAGTTAATTTATGATGATCACATTCCTAGTTGTGATAAATGTACAATACCTTTGTGTCTAGCAAGAAAGCTTTTTCATCTTGATAAAGTCTTGACGTCCAATGACAATATTAGAGAGCGGGTTTGAAACGAATCGATGGGGACTTTCTTGATCTTCGTTTTACCTGCTTGAAAAGGTGGATTGATAGTAAACCACAACAGATTCACTTTTGTGGTCACTGATGGAAGTTGCTATTGCTTTGCTATTTTAAAAGAAAATGCTAAAGATTTTGGGCCTTGACGCATCAAGAATGCACAAATATGAAAGTAATGCACACTTTGACAGAACTTATTGCTCTGACAATACCCTTTTAATATTGTTAGAAACATACTCAGGGGGCCTGCACATGTATTTTGAAAGAACAGGTATGTTCTCTGTGAATCACTTTGTCAGAAAAAGTAAAAGTTTCTAGAAAAAGTTGAAGAAGAGTATAGGCCAAAAAGAAACAAGGACAGTTTAATAAATCAGTTATAAAGTAAGTGCGTGCAATTAGTCAGCAGTGTAGAAGATATGAGGTGATGAGAGACTTCTCAGAATAACACACTTGCTTATGGTAAGTGTTAGAGGCGTTCCATAAAGGTATCCTATACTCAGTGAATTTGAATTTAAGCTTTTTAATACAGAACCTTATTTGATCAGATTAAACTATAGGAGTTTTTAAGATGAGCTGTGGGGGAACTTTGTTTCCTCTCAGATGGAAGTGGTCACGTTAGACTTTCTTTGTTTCATGCATTAATGTAATGCTACTGAGGCATGAGCTAGAGGGGACCTTGTTTAAAAGCTAAGCCTTGCTGTCTATGCTAAGTTTTTGCTGTATGATTTCTAAGACTTTTTATGTAGCTGCACATCTGACATAAGCGGCAAGACCCAGCAGGACGTCTCTGGTTAAACGGTGAACGAAGTGATGCTGTATTTGGATTAGTGACTGGGAAGTATTAGTGGTCACATATTTAAGTGAAAGTAAAACCCATGCTTTTTATTGCAAACTCAATGTGGAATACAGTTCATTTTAGGACTGAGACAGAATATAAGTGTGCTACATCTTTTCTACAACAGAATGGCTATTTGCGATCTTAGCTTTTTTTTTTTTAAAGTGTACAAGGGAAATGGAATAAAATAAATATTAAAAATGACAAAAGAAGAACAAAAAGCATCATTAACTGCTGCACAGCTGCTGTGTGTCTGCTGTCGCAGGGATTACCCTTAATTACTATGGATGAAGTTTGCTATCATTGGTTCTTTGGATGCCTCACAATTGGTTTATTTTAAAAGGAGTTCTTCTTTCTATGTGTATTTTAATAGAATATGCAGCTGTTAAAGTTTCAAGGAAAGAAATCACTGGTTTAGTGCCGAAGAGACTGAGGATCATTTGACAGAGCTAACACAGGGATCCACTTGAATGAATTTTTTTTTTTTTCCTTGCTGTAGTCTGTTTAATTCAGTTCTTTCATTTTAAGTGTGATGTCTGCAAAGTAGTCTTTAAGATGGGCTCTTCTGTATTGTGTTTGAATTTGAACAAAATTAACATTTGTATGTCATCAGTAGCTGCAATGCATAGCTCAAGGCAATGAAGGATAGAAAGTCAAAGAATATGGGAAATTTGATTAAAATGAATAAGCAGTAGAAGGTCGTAAGTGTGGACATAGCTTACTCATTGATTTATTCGTATTGTTTCTTGAGGCAAAAGAAGCTAATTCCATGGGATGTTTAGAAAATACGTTTTAAATCTGAAAATAAAAAGGTGTTTAAGTCAATAAAATTAGGTTTTAGACAATGTAATCTGGAGACTTCCCTACTTGTATTTCTTAGTCCCACTTTGTAATGGGGGCACAATACTGAGCAGGTAAATGTTCTTTGAGAGAACCTTTTTCCCGTGAACTTTCACTGTATTTGTTATGATTTGGCATCAGTTGGATATTTATAACATTTTGTTTTGTTGTGTTCACTAGGAGATGAGTTGCGAGGTAGAGCCCAAATTATCAGCCTGGCAATTAGCTGCTGTGCATGGCTTACCAAACATGCTGCCCTCTGACTTCCTTGGATACTATTTTTTGTTTTATGCTGGCTTCAGTGAAGTGGTCTGTATTTGCTATGTATTTGTGAGTCACCAACTATTCATATGTTATCTATTTCTGCATTGTATAATGTTGCTTCAGGAAAATTTTGTGAGTACAGAGGTCTTGCGAGGTACATCTTTGTAATGCTTTGACTCTCATTTTGAGGGTGTCTTGTCTCAGTATAGCAGTATAGTTCTTGATAGCAGCTTTTATACTTTTGAGTCTACTTGATGGATTGGCATAGGTACTTTTTCAATGTTTCAGAAACTTCATTGTTAACATTTTCTTTCTTCAGTGCATCAGTGCTGGAAATGTGAAACACTTTGCCTGCTATTCTTTTGCTGGGGTGTTCAGTGCTGAAGGGCAGTTTTTGCAAGAGAACTTTTAAATGAAAAATCACTTGAAGTGGACATCTGAGACAAAGGACCTGTATTCCCAGTACTAGCAAAAATACAGTCCATAGCTTAGTCAAATGAAGGAAGCTTCCTAATTAATTTACCTACCACAATCATCTTTGAATTCAAAGATTAGTGTTAACTGTTTGGTTTATAGCACTTTTACTCAATAGCTATTAATATTTTAAATTTTTTTTTCTTAAGGAACAGAATGAGGAAAGAGTTAGAAAAGTTTAGATGTTTATCTGGGGATATTTATTTCTGGTATGGATATTATTTCTGCTTAGTCCCTTGTGTTGTGTTCTCAATGTTTGTAACTGTAGAATAAGAACATAGAGAATGCAGGTGCTTAACAGACCCTGAAAATGTTTTTATAGATTCAGCTATCTGCCCCTCCCAATCTCTCAAACCCCACAAAATAAAAAGCCCTAAAAACCCTAATGGATGTCAATTTTTGCCGATGTTAATTGGGGAAATTTGAGAATTCTACTGTTTGTGGAGTAGCCAAGTTTATAACACTGTCCAGATGAGTCCTCCTCATTTCCATTTAATAATGCCAAATAGAGACAGCTTAAAATGAAGAAAAGTTGATGCTGAACAAATAAAATTATTAAATAGAATATCCCCTCAAAATATTAAATGATCTTTAATGCCAAAAAAATACAAATGACCAGTTGAAGCTCTTGCATGAAGGATGGTGTAAAGTGTACTATTTTACACTTAGACAAGTGCAGCCTTGGAGTTGGGGAAATTACTTCCTTATTTGGGATGTCTTAGGTTTTTGGTATTTTTGTAGGCATAAAGAATTTCTGCTTAAGATTCCTCTCCCAGCACGGTGAATATAACAGAAATCAATGAACAGTCCCACTGAGTTTTTTGAAAGGCAAGTATAGTGTTATTCCAAGAAAATGTATATTATGCCCATTTATAAAGAGAAGAAGCTCTGTCAGAAAGCTGAAGTGACTTGAATAATTTCTTTCATTCAGATTGAGGAAGTTGTATCATTGTCCTACCATAAAGCAGGTGCCAAATTTCATCTAGTCCAAGCTTTTTTACAGCTATGCACTGGTTCAAAATGTGACAATTTCATAATCTGAAATGTACATGATTCTGTGAATGTTTCCTCTGTAATTTTTTAAATCCTGCAGACCTAGGAGGAACTGCGCCCCGTGCCCCTAATTCTGATATTAAAGGCTGTCTAGCTCTTTTAATTTGTCTCTTTCTGATTCTGTCATGAAACCTGAAATTCAGGTTTCAGAAGCTTAGTTACTAAGTCTTGATTCCTTTGTCTACTGGTTGCCAAAATAGACACAGTATTAATATGTGCAAGAGTTCTGTATGGCCAAGGAATTATGTTTTTGAAACTCAAGATATTTTTTTTCTTAAAGCAGGTTGGTGGCATTTCAGCTGAGTCTCTGAAAATCCATAAACACTTTTGAGATACATTTTTGTTCTCTGAAAAATGTTGAACTCCATTATAGGTCATCACTCTAAGAACAACCCTCACAACCTGGGCTTCTTTTTGTATCCTTAAATTGTTGCCATAAAAAGAGAAAATTACTCAAATCTAAAACATGTTTCTTCAAAAGGGAAACGGTATCTCCAGTAGAGTTTATGTTCTGCATTTGTTCATTGTTGATTATGTCAGAAATACCAGACACACACACACTGGGGATTTTGATATTTTAGTGGCAGACATCAATGTAAAACTATCAGACCAACGTGGCATTTACCTTTCCTGTACAGATATTAACGTATACAAACAGATGGCCTTTGTGTGTAATGCAGTTTGTAATGAAACTGAGACAATTCACAATCTAATTCTATCTGTTACAGTCCTCAAATTTGTAATTCTGATTACAGCTAAATTACTTTGCAGTGAAGTTTTCCATTTAAAATAGTTACTTAGCCGTAAGAAAAATCTACTGTACAGAACGCTTTCCGTGATACTGCTGTTTTTGATATGCCTGTATGTGTGGCAATCCTTGAAATCACTGTCTTGTTGCTATGAATTGTAGTTTTATTGTGCATTTATCACTCTATTGGAATCTTCCATAAGCATAGGATTTTATGCTCAGAAACCATCTGTAAACAATCCTGTAATTCTTACACATACAAGAAAAGCTGCAGTCATATTTTTTCCAATGTACTTATAAACCTGGCGCTACATGGTGTTCCTTAGCTAACCTACCTTTCCCTTTCTAAATGTCCCTGATTGCGAACAGCATTAGCTTCACCAAGAGTAAGAGTGTCAGACAGCTATCGGCAGCAGACTACCAGTGGGTGACTGGTATTTTAAATTTATTTTTGCTTTTAGTGAGACTCAGTACTGAAAGCTTTAAGTGTAGTGCCTACTCAGAATGTGTATTCTCCCTATTGCTGTACAGTTGAAGTATCAAAAAGTTTTAGGGAAACATGGCTAGACTAATCTAGGCATTATCATCAGACTGAGTGAGATTCTTGAGCGTATGAATGGCAGTTTTTAGTTGGTCTAAATGAAGTTAAGCTTTAGCTGGATTCTGTGAAATGAGGATTAGAAAGTCTTGATATTCTTATGAAGGCAAACCTTCCCTGCCAAATGAAGCCTAGGTAGGGAAGCTAGGGAGAGTATCACTTCATGCATGCCCATTTATTTTTTCCTTAAATATGTGCAACAAGTCAAAAGTGAAGACAGGTGGCATGGTGAGATGGGCTTTTATTTGGACCCACTTTGGTTTTTTTTCACTTCAGCATGTGTGGTTTCAGGGGATCCTTTCAATGCTACTTGGTGTTGACTGTATTAGTGGCAGGAAAGTAAGATGTTTTTGGTTTAGGAATTGACAGGAGTTTGGAGGACGTATTTGTAGTCTTGAGAGTCTAATGATGAGTAAGTGAAAATGCATTGTGACCTGGTATCCTGTGAATAAGGGTAAAGAGGCTGTGAAAAGCAGACCTGTTCCTTCAGGGAAGACAGCTTAGTCCTTGTCTGTCAGGCAGTGCAGCCACCTCCTGCCCAGTATGCTTTGGTGACGGTGTATGTTTGGAGGCGTACTTGTGAATGCGGTGCTGTGTTTGGCACATTGGGGCCATAGAAAAATTCAGGCTGGAAGGGACCTCAGGAGGTCTCTAGTCCAACCTCCTGGGAATAGAAGAGAATTAAATATACCATTTTCCAAAACTGAATGATATGCTCAGAAACAACCTGTTTAGTGCTCTCTTCGTAACTTTTTTTGCACAGATATGCTGCAGTTTTTCGCAGTAGCTGGTGTTTGCAGTCACTGAAGAGTTCATTTCACATAAGGCACATTTCTGTTTTTCAGCTTAGAAATATGGAAGACGTGAAGAACTAAGGCCAACTCATCTTGTATCAAGATGGGTGGAAACTCCCAGCCAAATAGGAATAATGGAAAGATTGAGGTATTATCAACTTTTTAGTCAAGAATAGTACCAGGTGCTTAAGAATAGAGCAGTACATATAATTGACTTCAGATTCTTGTCTGAAAAAAGGCCCAGAAAAATACTTTGGGTGTTTTGCAACTATTTTTAACCGCAAATTTGAAATTGCTTAATTTACTTTCATTCTTTTGCTTAAACATACCAAATGGAAGTGATTTCACAATTTCAGTTAAAATTAAACTGCATTTGTTTACTGATCAAAAACAACCCCCCCAAACAAAACAATTTGCAAAGTACCTGTCCATCACTCCGAACACTCTCCCTCAAACGTTGCAAAGAATACTGCTTATAATTATAAGTATTAAGTGGACATGTCTTGATTAGTGACTGAACTGAATCCTGGGGTGCTTTTGTGTTGCTGGTTCATATTAAATGTGCATTCTGACTCCATAGAAGTTTTCCAGAGTTCCGATGCAGATCTGTGTTTTGTGTTTTAATTAATCTGTGATAAATGACACCACTGAAGTACAACCCTGTCAGTAGTAAACTGTAAACCCAGTATAGAACAGTAGAGAAAATTACTCTCAATTAAAGGAAAGAGAGGAGTATCATTTTCTTCAGGGGAAATTTGGGCCGCAAAATGGAAGCACAGTCATTGGAATCTAGCCAATCTACAATTGAACAGTATTTATTGTGAAAAATATATTGTCAACATTTGAATATTTATCATAGCAATACTAATGATTAAAAGAACCATGGAAATATTTAATGAGCCCAAGTCATCACATCCACAGTTTGTCTCGCTGCAAGGTTGGCACTGTCAGCTCTAGTAAGAACATTGTGTTTGTTAACATACCAAGATATTAGTTCAATGCAAACAAGGTAAAAACAATTTCTAAATATTGAACAAATACTGTTTCTGCAACATGAAGATGTCTTTTTACCTATCCTCTGTGCAAATAAGTCCTGACCAGTCCTAACAGAGTAAGGAGGAGGCCAAGACTGAAGTATTACAGCTATGAATTTTTTTTTAATGGACATGGGTGTTTCTGATGTAAGTTTTGAGCTAATTTGCTACATGGAAGTGTTTTTAGGAAAACTGTTGCTAGACAGAATAATTGCGTGCTTTTACTACATCTGCCAAATCAAACTTACATTTTTGTTTTTAAACTTCTGTATTGCCATAAATCAAATACTATATTTTAAAAAATGAACATAAATTCAGGTTTGGCATAAACTCTGGTTAATCCCATTGACTTCTGTGAGATTGCATGAAATTTTCATAGAGTGCTGTGCCCCTATATACATCACAGCCTATTTCTCTGTTTAGGTTCTTTATAGTGAAACCACTGTCAAAGTATTGGATACCTTATGTTCTAATAATATTATGCTCAAAATTAAAGTGTATGTTCCCCTGATAGACATTTTACATGCAAATAATTTTGTATCGCTATAAATACTTTGTATCTTAGAAATGCAGTGTTTGCTATCATGGAGATCATAATTTTTGTGAGCTGAATTTTCTTCAGATGATAGAGAAATTATAGGCTACATTATGTGATCAAACAGCAATATGGAAAGCTTAAATAGAATGCGCCCTAAGGACAAAGGCTGGTTAAGACTATAGGGGATAGAATAAATGGGAGTTTTAGTAAAGCTATCTCTGATTCCAACAGATAAATTATGCTTTGCCTTTTTTGTATCTCTTTGGGACTGTACTACATAAATTATGACCAAGTATAATTTAGGCTTTCAGCCTATATTTCTGAACATCCATCTTGTACATTTTAAGTACAAAATTACCATTTTGCAGAAGTATGAAATTGAGACAAATTTTTTTCATCTGCGCATTTAACTTCTGCATGCTTTATAGCAGCTAAAGGGTTAGAGAGGACCTTGTTACTATCCAGAGGGTGATGTTAACCAGATGATTGCATAACTGTGTTAAGATCTACAAAAGCATGAATAAAGTTTGGGGGACAAAAGAGTGTAGAATTGGATATTATTTCAGGATAGGTATCTATTGCAGCTTTAAATAATAAGTCATATGTTTTTCTGAATAAAAAGCAATATTTTGTAAATCCAAATTCTTTCTTTGTTATCAATTACATTTAAGAAGTTATATATGGAATTTCCTTTTGGAGTACAGTTACAGACAAGTTACCTGAACTTTGGCATACATGAAGACCACAGAATGCAGGCCTTTGATGCACTTATGAGTTCACAATTTACTCTTGAACATCAATGTGTGTATATGAATAAAGCAATAGATCCTAACAGTCCTATTTTCTATCACTCAAGCACTACATTCTGTAGCTTGGATTTCTGCGTGGAATCAACTGACAACTGTATACTTCATTTCTCCCGTTATAGTATGCAATGTTGTAATACTATCTGGAATTGTAAAATTAGAAATAACCACAAGGTGCATCCTTGTGGGGGTGTGTACATGTCTTCCCCAGGGGATAGAATGGGGGAAAAAAGGTGAAACTCCTCCTTTGAGGAAGGCAAACTTGCAAGAAATTTATATTTTTTTACAAAGGAGCACAATTTAAAACTGACCCAAGATAGCTTTAAATTACATGCCAATAGCTTGCAATAATATTGCTAGAGGAGTTTTTCGATCTGTAATAATGGAAAACTATCCCTCTAGACCTAATGTAAATTTTTCTGTATTAAGAATAAGAAGTATCTAGCACTTCTGCACATGCACATGAGGATCACACCTGCAGTTACAAAGGTTTAAAATCATAAGACCTAGTTAGTATGTGTAGCAAGGTGAACTTATTTGGCTTTGTTTTGCATACATTTGATGACCATAGCTTTGGGAATACAATGCAAGCTTTCATGATGTGTGAAAAATGTATAGAGAAAATGTCTACTGTAGAAGTAGAGTGACTAATAGTGTTGAAGAAGAAAATTCCCCCCTAAAATACAATAGGCCAATTTTTTTCTGTGTTACAGATTTCCTATCTGTTAACTTGGTGATGCTCATATGTACAGTGTTTTGCCATTGCAATGTTTACCTTTTTCTGTAATTGATATTCCATTTAAAGCCACTAGCATTCACTGGACTGCTGGCTTTCCCTGCTTCCTGTAGTAAGTAGGGGGAATACTGGAACTCAAGCAGTAATGCTAATTGCTTATAAAGATTTTAATGGCAATCACTTTAACTGATGGTAGAGATTAGTCTGCTATCACAGACACCATCAAAGGCGGCACCAATAGCTTGTCACCTTACCTTCTGTAAGGGGAAAAAAAGGTGTTTCTGTTATCTATGTAAAATGGTGGAATATTTAAGTTTGAAAAGTGTGAGAATGTGGCAGATTAATTTGTAACTTTCAGCTGTTTTTCATGAGAAAAAAGTAAATTGAGTAAAACAACAGAAAAGTGAGATCTCTATACCGCTCTCCTCTATTATTTAACCTTTTCCAACATCATCTGGGATGAAAATGCAGCATAAAAATGGAATAGTTTCCCTGGCTCCTTCATTAGAGTTTTTTTAAAAGTATAGTCTGTGTTCTTTTCCCACTGAAGAGTGAAAGAAATTGGAAAAGGAAATTGTATCATTCTAGGATCACTGTCATATTGCTGCTGTACGATTCCTGTTTTCTGGGACAGGATTGAACCTGTGTCTTTGAACTGTGCATTATATTTTCAGTAGTTACATTCACTTTTGTGCGACTGTCTGCTGAAGTTCTCTGGTCAAAGACCCAATTGCTTAAGGATATTACTGTTGACATTACGCTATGATCTTAGTTTTTCAAGAAGTAACCTCTTGCTGCACTAGTGAAGATTCTTCCCAAAATAATGTAGCATCTACAGACCTTATCGCTGATTTTTGCAAATTATGACTGTAAAGAGGATCTTGTGTCAGAGGTCAGAATGTTCCGATGTGTGGTAGAAGAGGATGAAATGAATTCTCTTAAATTTTACAAGCCCCTCTTGTCATTAATTATACTGTGTATTTTACTTTTTAGGTCATGAGCTTTTAAAATTAACATATGAATGCAAAAGGAAGTCTATGAGTTAGCTACCATAGGGTTAAATTTTGAGTCATTACTAAGTGATTTCATGTCCAGAAAGCCTTCAACTCAGGATGTGTAACATTTATCTGCCTAAAATTAAAAGGAAATGAAAGAGATTTATTAGTGCTTGTTTCTTGAAGAAGGTTCTCCACATTTGGATTGGTTGAATGATTGAGGATAAAAGGCTTTCATAACAATCTTGCATTGTACAAATGAGCTCTAACCAGAAGTGCTGTCCTAAATGCTGCTGACTTAAGGATAAAAGTACTAAGAAGAGAGGATAGCCTCTTTGTAGTTAAGGTTATAACCAGAATCCTCTTATAAAATTCTAATTTAACTAGTACAATTTAGGCTGGGCTAATTGTCTATATGTGAAATATGACTAGGTTTGCACTGAAGTTTAAGGAAAGAAATTAAAAAAAATGGTCAAATGGATTTTGAGGTGCAAACAGGCTAGCTGATCATCAGCAAAACTGGTGGTGTGGGCAGGGATGCTGTAGTTGTTGGATTGAGTGCACTCAGAGCAGAGTCGTTTTTAGAGACTATGGGGGGCGGGGACAGGACACAACAGAGGTGAAGCTTGGGAGAAGTGTGTGCATCTTTACCTTGAAAACTTTGTTTTCTTTAGACATTTTAGACATTCAGATGGGCTATAAATCCTTTCTTAAGACATGAAAAAAGAAATTCAGCATTCAAAAAATCAGTAATACCAAAGTATGTTGGGAAAATGGACACTATAAATTTCACACTACTCACATAAATATGGATTATTATTTCAAAGTAACAAGAAAAGTATGTGCATCATAACATCACAATTCCAAACTAGAAAAAACTTTTTTCATTGGTGTTTGTCCTTTAAAGACTTCTTGATAAGAAACATATACTGTAAGATATATTGATGTTTATTACGTATGAGTTCTTATTTTCATAAACTTTATCATAATGATAACATAATGCTAATAGTGATAGTTCTGTAATTTCTTGTGAACCATAGATAAGTGTTATAGTTCCTGTTTCTTAAGATAAACCCCCCCTTTTCCAAATTCTACTGTTCTTGACTGAATTAGCTGCTTAATTGTAATGCTTAATTTTTCAAACACTAAAATGAAGGTACCAAAAGTGGTGAACAAATTGAAGTGATCCAACTTTGTACCATATGCCTTTCATTTTTTGACAAAAATGTCCCCTACTATAGTCTTCTGCTACAGTCCTTGTACTCTGTTCTGGATCTGTTAAGGCTTAGAAAAGGTGTTGTTGTGAGGTCTTAGTGCAGATTGGATTCAGGGGGCAGGCAGTGTTCTGAACAGCACATTGTACCGTAGTGCTGGCAGATGACCTATAAAAGGCTATTGCATGAGTGTGTAAATTGGAAAATCCAGGTGGTAGCTAATTTCAGGAGCTGGGAAGGACAGAAAAGTGGGTTAAGACTTCTCTCTCAATCCCTATGCTACAGAGGTATGGAATTAGGGCCAATTTATGATATTGTTTACCATAAATTTCTTGGCTTTACTGTCCTTTTATATTTTTTGCTAAGAATGTTATAATATATTGTCATTAATATAGAGAATGTATTCTGAGATACATATAGAGAGAGATTGGAGAGCAATCTTTTTTTTTTTCTTTGAATTTTCAGTAAACGCCTTGTGAATGTATGGGCTATTTGCATTAATTAATATTGATCTGGGAGCTATAGTGAATATTTTAATGTGTGGTTTATTTGGGATTTTTTGTCTGGTATTCACAATTTGATAATTCATTTGTCTGATTGGTCACTCATCCCATATTTGCTTTCTGACTTAGTGCTTATGGGATTTATAAATATGTGTACCCCTGAACGGCTTCCCGAGGGTTTGTTCTTTCTCAGTGTAGACAATATAAGGAAGGTATAAAAAAAGGAGTCTAAGTAGTATTAGGAATTCTTGAAACATTCAGTTCTAATTTTCTTCCAAAACATTCTAACTTTCTCCTAGTGACTAATTTAAATATATGATTATGATTCTAGCCGTTACCTCCAAGTAAGTGCAGATGCAAAGATTCAGAGTCAAAGCATGAAAAAGAATAGTTAAGTTGTATCCTGAATGCCGATGTGACCTTTTCTTGATAGTTAAAATGGTGACATCTTTATGACTGAACACGTTTTTTAAAAATAGAATTATAAACTTAAACTGCAATAATATGTAAGTTCTTAAATTACTTTAAAAAGGTAAACTGGACTTACTACATCTTGATTTTTATTAATAAAATAAGTATAATGTTGGTATTCCAATATAGATCACAGTTCATCTGATAATTCTGTGTGGCTGGGCTAATCTGTAGATGCAGAGTCTATACCTCTGAGTTTGTATTTTGGAATGAAACTCCTGCTTAACAACACTTTTTGGTTTCTAACGCTACTAATCAAAAGGATTTTGTTATTTACAATATCAACAGTCATGCACCATAATTTTAAGTCCCTTTTTTATTTTTGCAATATCTTCTTCAATTATTTCTTTTCCTCATAACTGTTTAAATATTGTTGATACTGTCATATGTATTTCACCTATGCCTTCTGCTGTGTGATACAGCATGACAATACCAAGTATTGTGTTCAGCATGGTTTTCCTGTAGGGTTTACAGTGTTATTTGGCAGAAAGTAAACATATTACACAATTAAAGATCAAAATTTTTACTATAAAGAGGGGTGGGTTACTTATTGAGAAAGACTTACTGCGAAAGTCCTGAAAAGAAAATAGTCTGTCATGAGTTCTACCTACGTACAATTTAGTAGGAGAGAATTGTGAAGAATACATATGATGTTCTCCTACTCTCTAGTAATGGTAAATACCCAAGTGCTAATCAACTGATGAACAAGATCATTTTGACTATTGTGTCCAAAACATGATTTCTTGTGACACTCTGAAAGTTTCTGGGGTAGCTTTTTCATTACTTACAGAGATCTGAGAACCCAATCTGTTAGGTTCCTAATTCATAGGCCTAGTATTTTATTGATCTTAAGATGATGAGCCTGATCTAGTCATTGAGGCAATGTTTGATGGTTTACAACGTGTGTATAGATGTATAGAGAACTTCCTGGCCTTTACTTTAGAGGAACAGAGAGAATTTTGGATGGTTCGTGTAGCTCTAAAAGGGATTGAGAGTGCATGACACTGCCTTAGAAAAGTTGCCATTACCAGTGGAATTACTTCAGTAATTAGCGTGAGCATACTTATGAACTTTTATTTTGCCTGGCTTATGCTAGCAGAACAGGGGAAAGTCTGCCCAGGAAAACACTGATAACAAGCACTGAATCAGAATTAAAGAACTATTTTAAAATGTGAGTCCTGAAAATGCTCAGGAGCACAGTTTGGTCTGCTGAGAATCTCAACAATTTACTCATCTGTGTATGCTTTAGTAAAGCTGAAGACTTAAGTAGTGATAATATTGTGTCGTGTGCCATAAAATTGCTCTAGGTCCTTTAAGTGGCAGCACTAAAAAATGCAAGTACTAAGACAGAGGGACTCAAATTGGAGCCTAATAATATATCACCCTGTGTTTGTTCCTCGTATAGAACAATGACCTCTCATAAGCCATTGCTTTCTTACTTTTCTAAGGGTTACTCTGTTGCCTTGATTCCTTCCCTGATTATCTTGAAGCCTGTCAAGTTGGAAAGCTCTCCCCTCCCTTGCTCTTTCTTCCTAATAGACATGAAACAGTCCAGTCAATAATATTTTAGTTGTCTTCCCACTGCGTGTCTCTTCCTCTGATCAGTTTAGGCGGGTTTGACTGCAAAAAGTCAGAAGGGAGGTTAAGATCTGAAAGTTCAGCCAAATGTTATCAGCCACAGAGATGTTGCTAAGGGAAAGGCCTTACAGCCCCTAAGACCGGAGCCAATAATAGCTGCACATAACTGATAACATCAACAGCTGTCAAAGATCCAGGCATTTGTGGTTCGTCTGTAAACTCAAACACCTGTATTCAGTCAAGATTTGATTGTTATCCCCTCTTTTCCTGTCATTTTGATTCGTTCCTTGAAGGTGCTGCCAGGATATTCTAAGCTGCTAGTTGATTTATAAAGTGAAAGAGCCCTTCGAAAGTTTGGCACAGTTTGAAAAATCGACTGAGGCTCTCATTCATAGGGTGACAAGTTACTTTGACATTGATATTGACAGTATTCTTTTAATTAAGTCTTAGACTATGTAAGGACGGGTTCAGATCCTTGAAAGCATGGGTTGAAAGTACGTTAACAGCTTCAACATGTGTCACTTAAAAGAACGTTATGTACTTTAAGACGGTTTCTTTTGTGATGAATTAGATCAAAGTGACTAATAAACATTCTCCATGAAAGCTCTTCAGAACACAGTATATACATGTTTGAGATATTTAAAGGATAGAGTTTCAAAGATCAAACTGTAAACTAAGCTGAAATATCTTAAATGGACAGCTGATACTGTTGTCACACTGCTATAAATTAATATGCAGCACAGAAAAAAAAGGTTTTTATTTTTAATGGGAATTTCATGGTAAATTATGCAAGTGTAGTTATCCTTTACCAGTCATGTAATGAATTGTGCAAGAATGTGTATACTGCAGACTGACAGAATGTGCAGTTTTGAATAGCTGGACTAAAATGGTAGGATCGGATATGTAAACTATTATTCTTTTGAATTAATGCAAACTATTGTAGTTCTATTGACTTCCTCTGGCCTGTGCTTTGTAGTGAACTTTAAGTCACTGAGAAGCAGGACTACAGTCAAGTGTAATGGAGTTTGGTGTTTTGCTTATGTTCCTGTAGTCTTTCTCCTCCTCTCTTTCTCTTTTTTTCTTCTCCCCCCCCCCCCTTCTTAAACACTACAAGTTCCCTTTTTACTCTTCTTCATTATTTGCAACTTTATTCCAAAGAAGTGATATGTACTGCAGTGACAGACAAGAAAGCAGCTTTTTAAAATAATTAGTGTATACTTCTAGACTATATTGTATATTATGGGAAGAATATTTCCAGCTAGTGCCAGGTGCCTTTAGAACTGAAATGTTTTCTTTTTAAAGAGATTGTGGCGATGACAATGATACAAATGATATAAAAAATTTGATGGTAGGGGTTGCAAGGGCTGTTTGCATCTCATGAGTATTATTGTTTTCTGTCTGCAATTTTATAAGACCAATCTTTTGAAAACTAAGTTCAGGATATATACTGAACTTGTGTGTGGGACTGAGTACATAGCTGAGGAGCTTCTTTGAGTTGACAATAATCATAACTCTGAAATCATGCAACTGCAAATTGCAAACTTATTTTTGTCAATTATTTCTAAACAGAGCAATAAAAAAAGGATAACAGAGAAACCTAGTCCTTAGTCAAATAACTTTTTTGCTGAGATTCATTATTATTCCTTGATTAAAGCCTGTTTTACTCCTCAAGTTGCAGGAATGCAGATGAAAACATGGGCTGAAATGTTGGGAACCTCAAAGTCAGTGAGACTGGGGACGACTCTGGGCTCACAATTTAAGGTCTGCTTTTTGTTCTGGTTAGAAAACGTAATTCAGTAGCTAAACATTTATGTGCTGAAATTTAATGGTGTGCAAAACCAGTCATATATAATTGAATACATCCCTGATTCTCCTGAAGAATTCTGCAGTTGGGTGAATATAAGTGCTTAGATTTTTGTGTGAAAGTGTGTAGAAGTAAGAAAGATGGGGAATGGAAAGCAAAGGGTAAAACATCTAGTAAACATAAGCCTGATACTTACCACCACTCTAACCTAGAAAGCAAAACTCAACGAGAGTGACATTAATGACAGCTGGTGACAGGCTCATCTTTTCTGCCGTGTTGAGCTAGCCTGTTCATGTAGAATTGCTGCACAGCTACTGTTTCCCCTTCTGGCTCCAGAGGGACAGTTTAGAGGCAGGCCCACTTTGCTGATGCCATTTCTGACTGCAGCAAGGAGTTGGAATATTGGAGGATCATGTGAGAAAAAAATATTTTTGCTATTTTCTTTCTTTCTTCCTCCTTGCTTCCCCCCCAGAGTTCCCTTTTCAAGAAAATAAAGTACATTATGCTTCCTTCAAAGATGACTGTGGAAAAAGTTCCTGTAAGTCATCTTTAAAAACCCCCTTTATTTCAGGAGAAAATGTATCAGGAAGTTTGAAGATATGCATAAAACTGTACTGCTTTTGTAAAACAGAGGCAGTAAAAAGGAAGTAAAGAATAAGTCCAGTATATTTTGGCAGATGTATTCCATGTGTTTACATTTAGCTTTACATAAAGTGAAAGCCAGAATTGGAAGCTTACACACTATCACTGACTCCTGTTGCACTGCAGCTGCCTATCAAGTTACCATCCATATGGAAAGTACCCATCAAGGTAAATTTAGATATATTAGTCTCAACTCCTTATTCATACTATTTTTGTAAAATCTGTACTTCATGGTGTTGAGTGGCATCTCAAATATATACCTTGACTTTCTTGCAGTAATTGAATTTAGTTGGTAGAGAATTCATAAAAATCTAAAAAGGAATAGAGTGGATCAAAGTGGTCTATTGTCGTTATTATATAAACATAATAATTTTGATAGGCTTTGGATGCAGTAACTGCTCAGACAGTGGTTTATCTTTAAGAGTGTGAACTCTGACCTTAGGGAAGCTTTTCGCATTTGGAGTTGGTCACATGCTGTAGGAGTTGGGGACTTTGATACGGGAAAGACAATGGAAATACTACAGTAGTATACAGCAGTCCTTCTATCTTTGCAGCATGGGAATATGTTCATAATACTTTTAGCATCCTTTCCACAGTGGAATTTGTATGGCATCCCAGTAGCATTTGATATTGTCCTTAACTGAAGCCCCTATTTCCTTGGTAATGTGCAACTTGTTTCCAAACATACTGAAACTGGCAACTATGTGTCTAGTTTTCTTGAATTATACTAAGATTCCCAGATGTTTCTGTTGGAAGAAGTAAGGTGAAGAGTTTTGGAGGGTGCCTTTTCCATCACTTTAGCTATCAACTTATCAGGCCAGGCTTGAATCCATTTACAATTTGAAATACTCTGCTACAGGTCATGCAGGATTGCATGGAGGCTTGCTGTTATAGCTTGCTAACCCCCATTAGTAAGTATTTTGAAACTTGTCATATTCTCAATAGAATTAAGCATGTTTGGAAAATCTTACATAAAATCTTAGCATTTTATTAAATTCAAAGTCTTTAGAATTATAACCTAGATTTTTACCCAATCGTATTGCATACTGTTAGTAATATTTAGTTTAAACAAAAGAAAGAAATGTAAGCTTCCATTACCTCCTGAAAATGTGACCAATCTTCCAAAGAAGTCTTGTTACTGGTCAGTTCAAAAGAATCAGTATATTTTTCCACTTACCCTTCACCACCTCTAGAAACTGAAACAAGTATTTTCAAATTCAATGAAAATATATGAGAAAGTATATTTTTAGTAAGTTTACTTATATCTGCATTTTGGTATGTACTGGGACACTTTTGAAGTGACTTTGAGGGACAGGAAGGCAAGGTTGATATGCAGTTGAAATAGTAAAAACAAAAAAACTGGGATTAAGATGAACAAAACCAGAGAATATACACTAGGTTAGAGCAACTCCCTATTTTATTAGATTGATGTTGATAATACATTAGTTTTGCCTTACTAGTACTATGCTGTGAGGATTAGGTTATATGGCTTTTTAAATGTTTATTTTCTCTTAAAAGTACTTTGTGATGTGAAACATGGATGTACTGAAATGATGCAAAAATAATTCCAAATGATTATACTTTTCTGTTTTATTGCACATAAGTATTCTAATTATCCATTTGCCTACTGCAGAAATGGTCAAAAACCAGCTGAGTCCTCCTTTGAAACCATTTTATTGTGAATGTCATTTTCCAAGCTCTGAAAGCTCAGTCCTCAACCTTTTTTTTTCACCCACCGCATCTATATTCTTGAAATCTATGTTCTTGAAAAACAGCTTGTGAGATGGTGATGAAACTTACAACAAAACAGTTTGTCTGTTGTCTGTTCCCTGTCTTCCCTATATATACGTGTATATATATGTGTGTATGTATATATATATTTAGTAAGGAATTGGGCAGATGTAACATAGGACCTACATGAGACCCATTTTCATTTAGAACAGCAGCAGCCAGTGTTGGATGACAGGACATTTCAAATGACAACATGTCCTAAAGTTAAGGCAGTTAATTTGAGCACCTATTTACTTATTTATTTATTACTAGAATTGAAACTTTTCAAAATAAATTGCTTTGGAAGTATCACAGGTCTCTGGCATGAGGGTAAATTTTCAGCATTAATCTTATACACTATGCCTATATGCTGTATACACCAGAGACCTAAAATATTACCAGGTCTCTTCAGAAATACATTAACTCTTTACTGTGGTACCATTGAGGTTGAGGTCCCAATCCTACTAGCTCCCTTGTGAGACAATATTCTTACATTTGTAAATTGAAGCAACTGAGGTTGTGCATAGCCACAGAGACTGTGTATTCATTCTCAAGATATGGAATTTTTAATGTCCCATTTGCCACATGTGATAACTGAGGGAGGGAACTAAAGCATCTCGGTGACCGTAAGATGGATTTTTGGTAGGGTGAAGGTTAAATTTCATGGTTTCCTGTCTTCCAGTATCTATTCCTCTAAAATTATGATGTATTTGGAAAGATGTTTTTTGTCTTTCTAGCAATATACCAACTGAAGTGAAGTATGTGTGCATACTATTAACTTCTTATGGGGCACATATAAAATTCCAGGTAAGTGGGAATCATGTGACTGGCAAGGGGATAAAAGTTGTCTACACCATTCTGCTTTAAAATAGAATTATTGTGCCACCTAATTTGTTGTTTTTCCTATTTCTTACAGAGAAAAAGAAAATTGCGTGACAAAGGTTAATATAACAATCTTCTCTTATTGCAATGATTTATGTATGCTAAGCATTAACAGCAGAATGTCATCCAGCCCTCCTTTAATTTGCAGACATTTGGATTTTTCTTTGTTGGGATCACAGTGGTAGATGACAAAGCTGTACTCTTGAGAAATAGGAAAGAACGCTGTCATTCATAGCTTGTTATACCACAAACACTGAACTCTTAACAGTTATTTCTGGTAAGTCAGTGGACTTCAAAAATAGAGCTCTGTTTTTATCCAAATGATCCTCACTAATGAAATACATGGGGAAGAATATTATATTCATCTTAAAATTATTCTGATCCTGTAATATGTCAAATGACTGTAGATAGTGGTTAAAACAACCTAAACATGAAATCTCCTGCAATTTTAATTTGGAGATATCAATGCTGCTATTTGCAATGATTATGGTTTAAAGCAGCCAGTTTTGTTTCTTTCCGTAATGTAAGATATAATTTATGTTTTAGAAATGTTTGAAAAGTGGAGGGCAGGGTAGTTTGATTAAAGTAAAATGCATTTTGACATGTTTGAATCAATTGTAATGAGAATTTTTCATTTTATTGGTGTTTTAACCCAGAATGATCTTGGTGCAGTGCAAAGGTATGGCTTCTAAAAACAATATTTCATTATACTGGGTATCACTGCTCCCTGTGTAGATCAGCCACCTCTGACATGAAATGCAGATTTCAAACATTACACTTCAGTGGAAACTGATCATTTAGTAAAAGGAATAATCTTATCTGAGAAGTAAAATGAGAATTTTGGCTTGCATTAAATAAATATGAGCTGGAAGTTAACTACAGTATGAATGCTTACAGTAGCCACAAAATGTATCTTAGCATTTTTAGTACCTTTAATCATCAATTATAATTCCTGTAACATCCACAGGGTTTGCTTGCTTCTCCTCTACCTCATTTATGATATTTGATAAGATAATAGTTTGTAAGTTGAAAAGGATCTTGTTCTTGAAGGACCATCTTACTGTCCATATCAGTAGACCTAGTAATAGGCGAAGTATGGAGGGAAGAAATTATGCTTTATCTATACACTAGAATTTTCTACAAGATGGAAGACCCAGTTTCAGAAAATGAATTTTTCTGGTTGTTCTTGGATGGTGCAGTCTTATTTTGCAGGTTGGTTGCTTGTTTGGTGGTTGTTTTTTGTTTAGTTTGGGGTTTTGTTTTTTTTTTTTTAATGGTCTGGGGCTATGTGTTAATTTTTTTTGCTTCACAAAGTGTAATAAAGATTTGATGCAGAAAAATGTTCAACAACTCCAAAAGCATTCTTTTAAAATATGACTTAAAGTCGAATCCCTTTCTATTTTGTTGATGTGTGAATACAGTTAGCTCTTAGAATGTTTTACCCACTGTTTAGTATCCACGTAGTTTTTGAATTCATGGTTCAATTCCTGTAAAATATAGTGGTAATAAATATATCAAAATCTTTCAGCAAAACTCTTTCCTGTCATCTCAGAGACTTTTAACAGAAGGGGAAAGAATAATTTCTAAATTCACAGGATACAGTTTATGACCCTCCTTGACTTGGAAAAAATGGGTGTTGACTGCCAGTCCACACACTTTTTGTGCCTGTTGTCTCTTTACCTTCTGATTAGTCACAGAAAGTTACTGCCTTTCTGGGATCTGCTTTTGTTTTTTATTTGGAATATTTTCTTTGGATAAATGCAGTTGTAGTAGTACAGGTAGTGGGGTCTTTTGACCCCTTCCACTCAAGATCATTGCTATAAGGTAACAGATATAGATCTAATGTGTAGAGTTTGTGTTGTGGGTGTTCTGTTTGTTTTAATTCCCCTTCTCCCCCACCCCTGAGCTGTTGCATTGGCTCAAACATATACGTTGCTTAATTCTCATAATACCATTTTTTTTTCTCACACCTGAAGAGTTGCTATGGGCTCCTGATATGTAACAAAGAGAATTTGACCTGGTCTTCTTACTTATTGAACAATGTTTCTTGAAGTAATATTTCTGGCTTTTGATGGAATCAGTTAATTGGATTAATATGATTGCAGGAAGCTTCTCTGCTTGGATTAAAATGTAGCTTGGAAACTCTTGAAGTGAAGACTGACATTCACTTAAAATAATAATAATGAAGACCATGAGAGGCAGGCAGAAGAGGTTTTTCTTATAATTGTTTTGCTGTGATCTGTATGCCTGTGACAGCAAAATCTAAACTATTCACATAATAAAGGTAGTTATCAGAAACGTAACGTATAGTGTAACTGAAAGGGTAAATTGGGGTGTAAGAAAAGAGCACAGACTGTTCTTCTGTTGGAAATCAAATCATTGTTCTAGGACATATGTTTCGTATGTAGCTAATCTGTGCAGTTGGCTACTGTTTGTTATTTAACACTCTGTGTGTGCTTTGTAAGCATACAGCTATGTTAATCAAATCAATGTTATTTTGCTTCCATACAAACCTACTCTTTTCATCTATAGACTATTTAAGAAAAGAAAAAAAAAAAGGAAGGCAAATTCACCTGGTTTTGCGAATGAAGACAGATAATTTAGCACCAAAATTATCTTAAGAATATGCAGCATCTGAAAGTGCCATATGAAATAACTTCTTTTGGAAAAAAAAAAAAAAAAAAAAAAAAAAAAAAAAGTCGAGATCTACCCTCTGTGAAATACAGGATGTGATGGATTTTAGAATGCACACCTGATCAAGCAAAACACTATGCACTTGTCCTTGTTTTTTAAGCTTTTCCCAGGGAAAAGTTACCTGGAAACCTTACCTGTGCTTCCTTGGTAAATGTTCCATGAACCTTCTGGATCCAGTATGTACATTGCTGACACTTAGATAATATTGTTGAAAATCTTTTAGTTATATTAATGTCAAGCAATGCTTGTTTTACTTGTAGGCTATTGTTGTTGTGTGCGGAAAATTTGGGAAAGTTTTTTTTCTTATTAGAAAGTGAAGAAGAAAGTACTTCTGACTTCCTTTAAGAAAATCAACTATACAAACCTTAAGACTAAATGGAAATAAGAAATTAAAGAGAAAAGATATATCTGGCTCTATTCAACAGCAGACCTTTTTATGCTCACAGAAATAAATTTGGGTGGCATTACAACTTTTTTCATCCTCATCATCAAGTACAGAGTTAACTTGCTGTGCTTATCAAGTCACTAAAGGGAAATTCTGCTGACTGACAATAATCCCATTTCAGAAAAAAAAGAGAAATTTGAGCTACCTTTCTTCAGAGAGTGTGAAATAAAAAATGGTTATTTTTAGGAAATAACTCCTGACTTATCCCCTTATTCTTCCTATGACCCTTATTCCCTCTTATCGTAGTAAAATAAAGCCCTTTCCAGCCTAATGTCATGTTACAGCATTAGTGTGATTCCTTTAGTAATTAATAGAATTTAGGCTCCAGCATAGTCAGTTTTGATTAAGCAAACATTAAATTAATTCAATCTGCAAACACTTAACTCTCTTAGAACTATTGAGGGGAGAAAGCATTTGGATGGACGGCAGAACGCATCTTCATCGGATTGCTAGCCACCTCAGAGTAGTTAACAGTCAGATCAATACAGCTCCTAGAGCTATAATAAAATGGCTTCGACAAGCTCATCTGTGGCTGAGAACACAGTATACACATTGATTTCCTGGCCTGATATAACCCATTTACCTATTCAGCTAGTCCGTTAAGGAAGGTGTAAGGCTACAAAGGCCCAAGGGAGCAATGATGCCTGTAAGTAGGTTAGCAAATACTTGGAAATGTCTTAATTTGTTTTACAGTTACTACTTCAGGGAGATACTTTTTTTTTTTTTTTTAAAGGAAAAGGTTTATATGTAATTTCTTATTCTTTTGTAATGGTTTTTAAGTTGTGAAATATATAGTGCTCTGTGCTCAGTTTCTCTCTTCATAAAGGTCTTTACTGTTCTATTAACTTGGGGGTTTGAACATTTGTGATCCCCAAAACTCTGACTTATCACTCTGCCAGCTTTGCAATGTACATGTTATAAAGAATATGCCAAGCCAAAACTTAACCACTATCTGTCATCCTCTACTTTTTCATTCACTTGGCTTGCTTTCTGGAATCTGGTAAAGAAAAAGCGATAGAAAGGGAATTTATATAAGAGGATACATGAATCAACATTTCTTTGTTCCAAGCCAAGTTCCTGCACTACTTTTGGTTATTTATTTGTTATAGCTTTCTGAGTTCTATACTGCAGAACTGGGAACTGGAAAAGTGATTCTAGTCTGGCTGTACTATCAGATTCTGCTGAATTCTATTCTGCTTCTGCAAGTGAACCTATGGGCACAGAAGAACGGGAGAGAAGGAGAAGCAACCAGTACTTGATACTGGCTGCTGGTAAATACTGGATTTGAGTGTTCCAACTGAAGGTAGTTTCTTGTGAAAACAGTCTGTTAAGCAGCTCAATGAACTGTTCGGTTCTTACCCGAACTCTACTTTCGTATCACATATTAAGTGGCCAGTGTAATTTCTAGTAGCATTTCTGACACCTTCTCAAATGTTGTACCACGTAGAATGTGGAAATTAGTAGCGAAGACTGATATTTGTGATACCGTGTCCCAAAATGTGTGTCTAGGTATGTGAAAAAGCAGTTTTTAAACTAAGTGCAAGTGTTTATTCATTTCATTGCTCTCAAACTCAATTCTTGTTTCTGTTCTGTTAGTGGCTTGTTTTATTCCCTCTGTGATTCTGTACTGAGCGGGTGGATACTCAAACCATTCATGAGGAAAGATATATTGAAAAAGACAGAATGGTAAAGCAGCTGATAGGCAGTTATTAGATTCAGATAAACTGTAATCTTAAGTCATCTTATAAGCATGCTAATTACACAATGACATTACCTACATAGAGTGCCATTGCTTTGTTAACGTGTTATGCAAGGTCCTTTATTAACACTGCAAGAAAGGACTTTCTCTCATTAGATGGTTATGCAAAACTATAATTATGCTTGCCTGTGAAAAATGGTGAAGTTATGAAAGGCTTGCTTCTTGAGGGCTTTACTTTTTTTTCAGTATTGCAGATTATAATCACTCTTTCTGTGAAGCAAGGGAGATACAGTTTAAAGAAAGAAATTTGTTTCCATCTAAGGTTGAGAAATTCAGTAATTTCTTTATCTTTCTGCTAAGATAACTATTATCTGTGTTATTGTAGCATTAAAATAAAAAACATTCTGTGATAACTCGGTGTATGTCATTTTGAAGAGAAATTTGGGTGCTGTCACTGAGGAGAAAATTGACAGGCAATGACTCAAATTTAAAATTGCTTTTTAATATAAACATAAAATATTTTAGATGTAATAATTACCAGTGGTTTCAAATGCATTTTTATCAAAATGCGCTTTTTTTTTCCTTGATGCAGGTAAAGGAGGGATTTCAGATCAGTTTTCACCCATAACACTATGGCTGCAAATCTTCAGTCATGTCCTTTTAAAGGCCTATCTGGAGGCGAGTTCTTATTTCTTCCATAAGTTGGACATCTACACAGACCTGGCTGTCCTGGAATACTTTCTAGTGATCAGGTGGTCAGAATTACTTTTACAGTTCTGCACGAATGTGCATACATTTTATTTAATTATTTACTTACTTTTTATTTTCCCCATTTTCTTTTGCAAGAAAAGCCTGTGAAGACCCTCTTCAAAGCTTTCTTTTCCAGAGTGGATGTACTACAGGCAGATTTAATGCGTTGTATGTGCATTTCAGATGGAAATGGTCACGCTCAGGGAAGGAAACATTTTATTTCTGTGCCAGTATTATCTGAGTATATTAATAGGCTTGTTGTCCACATAAATTTTGCACCTGGTGTGATAATATTCTGTGTCCTTAAAATCAAGCTATCTTAAATTGTACACCTAATTATGCATTAAGGGCCTTAAATTTATACTACCAAGTTTCAAAATTCAGTCGCAGAATTTTGATTGAACTATGCATGGGTTTTAGACTAATGATGTAAACCAGAAGCACTGCTACTTCTACTTTTATTGTGAGATGAAATGATGGTAATTGGACTTCAAAAGCAGTGCTCTTAGAAATTTGCAATATGCTTGTAAGGACAATGAGTTGCATCATGAAGATATTTTGAGGAAGACGGAGTCCTTTGTCTGGTATGGTAATTGAAACAATTTTGTCCATATCTTTTATGACATTGGCTTCAGGTTGGCAGGTGACGATGAACTGTAAGTCACTCATGAGGGTTGGAAGCATGTGCAAGAATTATGGAGAATGTACATATAATTTCAGGGTACAAAACAGGCTTAGTGGACAGTAAGCAGCTGATGCTCCTTTGTCATTATCTTAAAATATAGAGGAAGCAAAATGAAATATAGCAGAAGAATATATAGTATATGATACGTTAGAGAGAAGGCAATCAAGAGCAAAATGACAGCAAGGGAAGCCAAATGAGAATAGGCAACTGATAAAGAGTTAGTGGTATTGAGAAAATACATGGAGGCTAGGAGTGGACTAGAAAATGTTATGCCATGCAATGCAAGTGGAAAAGAGCATTTCAGTAAAATTTAAATTTTGAGAGATAAGAATATTAGTACTGTGAAGTTTGAAGGTGTAAATTGAGAGGCTTGCTTTATGAGAGACATTTGGTGGTCATTAACAAAGAATGGAAGTGATATCAAGAATGTGATTAATACTGAGCACCTCAGTAATGAAGGAGAAGAGTTGTGGAAGAACTTCTAGGATGGTGTCCTGGCAGCCTGGCTACTAAGCCCTGAAGTAACAGGGGGAGAAGGTGTTACCTTGATAAACCACACCACTGTTAAATACCAGAGCTTATGAAACTTTTAACTCAGTCTCCCATTTTGTTTTACGCTTTCACAACAAACATTTAGTTTACTGGCTTAAACCATCAGGGTGGATCATGTTTTTCACAACATATGGGTTAACATTCTCAATTGTTGGTAGCAATAGACCACATTTATTTCAAGTGAGTTCAAAGGCTGTCAGAGACAAAATGGTGTATAACATAGAACACTGATACTGTTGTGGCCTCAAGCAAATATAGGAGTTGTACACCAAACCAGTACATTGCTAAAGGCAACCAGAACAGTACTAGCACAAAAACTAACAGGCTGGAAAAAAACCCAAACCCCTAAGAATATCCCTAATGGCTTACAGGAATGCACCTCACTTTGTGCCAAGTGTGAGTGTAACTCAACTACAGGACAGGATTGAAAGAGAAATTAACACTAACAAGTGGGAAAATTCTGAATGAGGAAGTTATCTTAGAAAACAGGCAAAGACAAAAAGGACATATGGATCCCGGAACGTCGACCAGAAGTCTTGTCTTTCAGTACATGACTCTAACCACAACTCTTTTGTGTCTTTGAAGATATTGGGGATAGTGAATGGCTTATTAAAACAAATACATTGCATATTAGGGAAGAAAAGAATGGAAAAGTGTTTGACATGGTTAAAGGTTTGGACACATTAATTTCTCAAATAGTCTTTGTATGTGGCTCTGTCCTGGGCCATCAAGTTAAAACCATCAAAGAAAATTTAAAAAATGGTTGAAATACTTTCCTTTTGTAACTTACTTTGTAACCTAATATTTTCATGAAAAATTCCATTGTTAGCCGGTCTGGGAATTTCAGAAGAGGACATCAGCACAATTTGAGGTAACAAATAGCTAAATATCTCTCTCCTTGCACACGGAATCACCACATAATAGGAGATCTCAGGAGCTTGATATCTATCAAGAATTTGAGAAAATACTGGAGAGACAGTACTGTTTGAAATAGCAGGTCTTTGGATTATTCTGAGAGGCAGAGGATATGCTAAATTTTGCTCAGGTTTTGCTGAATGAATTAAGTCATATGGGATTGCATGTGATCTGCTCAAGCATGGCCAAGTTTTATATATGTTAATGCTACATTTTCTGTGTGGGCTGACTCTTACCTGCAAGGCTTTGTTTCACTTAAATGCTCTGCAAATCTTCATAGCCCTTTTTCAACAATCTGATTTTTTTTTTTGGCTGAGCTTGTGATTTTCATGTGGTTTAGAGTGTCTTTGTGTATACTTAGCATGGTGTTTTTTTTTTTGTTAGTGACTTAGATTGCAAATATAAGTGATTTAACATTTGCTTGAATAGTACCCATCATATAAGCCAAGACATTCTTTTAATAAGTGAGACTAATAAATAAAGCAAAAGGATTGGAGTCAGAGGGTCCAGAGCCCTGCCGTCCGTCTGAGTCAACTCAAGCAATTACCTAAGTAATGCAGCAATAAACAAAAAGAAATCAAATGGATTTTTCACTTCAGAATTTAAAAAAAAAAAAGAAAAAAGTTTTGTTTCTTTTATCCCTGACTTCTAAGGCCACAGCCACACACAGAGCTAGGGCAGCAATTGCACCTCACACTTCATAGAGCAAGGCGTACATACTGCCTGGAAAAGAAAACATCTAATTTTAAATAAGAAAAAAAAGCAGTCTGAAAATTAATAACAAGGGAAGTACACTTTCTTTCCTGTCTTCCTCCTTTCCTCCTCCTGAGCCCTACAATGTATAAAAGAAAAGCATTTATTATGCAGCAAAACCAATATAATAAATAATTTCAAAGGCAAGGAAAGCAGGATTCAAAAAACTGAGGCACAGAAGAGTGAACTTCTGTGTGCATGGCTGTGATGTATGGGCAGAGATGGTATGTTAATTTCTGTGGTGAAAAATTGCATATGCAAAGATTCATTCTTCAAGAACATACCAGTTTTAAGTGAAATATTCTGAGGTTAATTGTAACCTTATGGTAAGTTTGAATAAGATTTGGTAGGTAGCTCCAGATTGTGAATTTTGACTCTCAGACTCTCAGTTCTTCAACTTGTTTCTTTTTAGTATGGGGTAAAGGTTTTTTATTTTTGTATTAAATACCACCTTGCTTTTAACTCTATTGGTCTTTCCAGTGAAGAGGAGATAAAGATATGACCCTCTTACTCTGTCTGTTCTCCACAGTTACTTTGGAGAATGTGTGGTTAGTTGTAGTCCCTGATGTGTTCCCATGGCCAGAAGTCTCAGCATAGAAAATGGCTATGCAGCATATAGAGACACCTTATTCTATATGTGATAATTAGCCATCTAAAGCATACACATTAAAAAGTTAAAAGTAGGAAAGCTTTTTTTTATTCCTCAGATTCACGTATGCTCTTAAAAGAATAGTTTGCAGAAGATGGCCTTTTTCCATGTTTTTCCCAGGTCACAGTTCTGTGTATGGTAATGCATTACAGTATAACAGAGTTTTGTGACTGACAGTTCCTAGTGTGACACACAAACATTTCTTATACCATATATTTTTCTGTGTTGGAGTCTTTATTTTTATTTTTTACATTCTACTGAGTACATGGCCATAATTTTTGCTCAAAATTTTGAAATATGCCCTGAATTCTCCATTCTCCTTGCCTCTTATTCCCCCTCCCTGTTTCTTGGAGGAAGGACTGTTCTCCTTAGTAAGATTTTTATGATTGTGAGTAACCATATAAACAGAGATAAAAGTAGCTGATAGTAGCAGCAGGTAGCATGGATGTGACTGGGATGTGGAAAAAAGTTTTCCCAGTGTCTCTTTCCCAAACAGTGTCTATGGGAACAGGGAGCTTAATGAGCTAGCTGGTGATATTATAGGATGCAGAGGCGAAGCTTTCTGTTATCTGGTTCTGGAGAAACATGCGATCACAATGGAATATAAGAATTGGCACTGGAAATTTGGCAGTATTCAATACCATCCTAATGACGAGATTTAGAAAGGATATTTCAATTTTGGTGCCAGGATATAGTAACTAGTGGATGGAATTGCTCATAAAGCATTCAGCAGCCTCATTAAGATGGGTCATATTGTCTGCCGGCAGAAGTAGGCTTGGAAGATGGATCTTTCTCTGTCCTTAGAACTGTTGTTTAAGGAATAAAATCCAACATCTGGTCCTAATTTAAAGCTTTGTCTATGCTGTAGAATTAGGGTCTTAGCCAATTACTTGTAAATTTTCAGTTCGGTTTCTAATGGGTAATGGTGCAGCTCATAGATGTCTTAGTAATTTAGGTGTGTACCACAAAGCCTAAGGTAATTGAATCAGTTCTTTAAATGCGTACTTACCTTTAGGTGTATGAGTAGTAAAATGAACTGAAATGGGATTACTGTAGTTTTATAGTAAACACTGTTTCTTCCTAATTTGTGTTGAAATGGTAATCTTGTAAATTACATAGTAGATAAAATTATTTCTAGTAATTTTGCTTTACTGGCATGACCAAAAAGAAGATACATTTTTTGGTGGTGAAAAAGCAAAACAGGGACTCTTAAAACATACAATCTCTCTCTCTCTCTCTCTCTCGTATAGCCTATCCATATAAGTTTTAAATGTATAGATTATTTATTTGAAAACTTAATGTGCTATGTCCTGTGGAATACAATTTAATAACCATCTTTTTCTGCCAGTGCCATGTCTTTCCATGGAGAAGTTGCTGCCGATGAGTTTAAACAATTTTTCTTTGCTAACTTCCCTGCATAGTCATGGATCACTCTAATAAAACTAGTAATAGAAATTGAATATGTATGTGATTCCTGTTCATCCCTTTTGTAGTGAGTAGTGTAAGCAGAAGCCATTGATATCTGGAGAGTATCAAAATTAATGCAAGAAAAACTCAGTTAAAATGGTTACTTAAAAATATTTCAGCAGTTTTTATTAAACTACCTCCTAGGTAATGCTACAGTGCGAGAAGTATTCTCGCACACGCATAGAGATGTCATGCTGAGCTTTGCTGCAATGTTCTGGGGCTGCCTCAAAACTCTGCGCTGCTATTAGAGTAGAAAACATGTAATGTATTATTTGGTTTGAAACCATAAAAATGATTTTTGTTTGTCATGCTATGCTCTGCATGGTCTCAAGATACTTTGCTGTTTAACTCAAATTTCAGATCCTTATGGCAGGCAGTAGAAATGTTACAGTTGTGTTTTGGTTTTTGTTTGTTTGTTTTTTTTCTTATCTACATAAACAACGTAACTTTGTCAGAAAATTGAAAATGTGCACTTTGTCCCATCAGCTAAAATGGGCTGTCAGATAATGCTTTCTTTTCTCCATTGCATCAGATGAACGATGTAAATGGTTTTTGGCTTTGGAGTTTTTTGCAAGGCACTAGAGTAAATGATCAGAGTAGTAACATTTTTAACCTTATCTATCATACTGAAACATTTTTTCTGCCTCCAATAAAACATGTCAGAGTCGATTAAGGACATTCTTCAATGAGGTATAATTCACAGATTTTAGTAGCGAATCCAAGAGCACTGAAGTATTAAAGAGGCTGTGAATACTTAATTACGGATATGTTGCCATCCTACCTTTTACTGAATTCCCTTAACACTTTGGTGCTCTGTATCTGAAAATGCTCTTTTCCTCTGATGGTGAAGTAAAAGGAAAAGCCAGGTACAATGGCAGAGCATATGTCACATTGTATCTAGTGACAGTGCAGTGAAAGATACTGCTGTTCTAGTACATTCAGCTGTGCTTATCTGGTACATGAGTGCACATTACTTTCCATGGGCTTGGATCACTTTGGACAGTATCATTAAATGCCACGTCATTACCTGTTATGGAGTAGTGCTTTTGCTTGAAGTGCCTCCTGGGATACATGCAACAGTAGGAAGAATGATGGGTAAAGATGGAAGCAGCATTAAATTTTCAATGGAAACACTATTGACTTTGACTTCTCAGAAGCCTTATCTTTTAGATGGTGTTTGTCACAGAACCTGTAAAGCTGTGGATGTTCGTCAGTTGAAAGTTGCAGGCAGTTGAACGATATGGACAGGTGAAGGCTCCAGAGGGATCAGCTGGGCTAGCATCGAGCTGGAGGGGGTAAATTGAAGGTTTATTTATCCAATTCACTGTCAAGGTCAGCTTGCTGGAGAGCTGTCCTATGTGTGCTTACAAAATGCCAAAATCCTGGCAAATTGTCTGAAAGAGCCTCCAAATCACTGACCTTTGTACAGCTCACATCAACATGCCAATGTCTTTTAACAGTATCCTTCGAGTGCTTTAAGTAGTTTGTAAAGTCAAGCTTTTAATGTCAGTAAGAAGCAACTTTATATTTTCAGCAATAAGGAAAAAACAAAAGATATTTAATGATGATAGAAAGAAACATATGAAATAGAGAACCTGTTTCTTCTGAAATAAGACTTTTGGCATCTACTGCTTTTTTAGAGCATACTTCAGAGCACGTTTTAGAGATGCTGTTGTTTCTCTTCCTCTCGATAAAACCTCTAAAACTTTTAGATTCGGCCCTTCCCCCCCCCCCCCCCCTTCAAATACATGGTATTTCATGTATTTGTAAAATCTAGGGTTTCGGTGACTCATTTTTAAGTTTGCCTTTAGTCTTCTTTTACTCTGTCAGGTAAGTTACTCAGATTTTAAGCTAACGAGTTTAATTTGTTCTTTTCATTTGTTACGAGAGAGTTTTTAAATGTCTAGTTTGATGGGTTTCTACTGTAGCTGTGTTAGATATCTATTGGAAACGGGTCAAGTTTTTTTTACCTATAGCTAGGTATATCTATAAGAAGGTTATATGTATCTCTTTGGTAACTATGTAGTTGTTTAAAAGTGATTTTTTTTGTATATAGGAGTACTTTTACATGTAAGGAGTATTATTCTCCACATAATACCTGCCCCTAGAATTTATATGAGAGAAAAAAGTGGGATATACCTTTCTTAATTTACTGTGAAGCATATGTCCTTATGTTCCAAAGCTGTTTAAATTGTCTATATTTAACTAAAGTAGCATGAAGATGAAAACACAGGGGGGATTAAGGATAATTGGCTTAGTCTTATAAAGGAGTAATGGCACATTTGACTATTTTGGTGAATAATGATTTTTTGCTGGTTTTGTAGTAGGTCTTGCTTCTATTTAAATATGCAAGACTTGTCATTGTAGCCAAACGAAAGACTGATTTATACTGAGCTTTTGTTTCACATTTTGGTATTTTGTGGTGTGCCTGTAGGTGATTTCCCCCCCCATTCATTAATGAGGTACCCAACCAGGTGTTTTTCTGTATTAAACTCTGCAATGTTATTTTTTCTTCCCCTTATCTTTTGTTACTTTTCTGTGCAAGTCCAATTTTCCAAGTCAGCCAGCTCAGCTTGCGTTTTTGGAATGTTCAGAAATGAACATTAATGCCAATGCACGGTATAGCTCTTACGGCATGGGTGAAAATGTGAAAATGGTGAAATTATTGGCTAGGAATGGATGAAATGGAAAATCACTTCTAGCCCTATTTTGAGAACTTTCATGTGAAACTCTCTTACTATTTTCAACTAATGGCTAATTACACTTGTCTGTTAAGTCAAAGTGTATTTTCTGATTTTATAAAAAACTTTCCATGTTTCAATAACACTTGGCTTATTAGTATATGTATGTATCTATGAACATTTTTAGAGTTTGATATGGAAATTATTGAAAGAACAAAGAAAAAATGAGCCCTTGAAGTCTCTTAACTGTAATACAAATGTAAATTTTGGTGTACGTACTAATTTTGAATGTATGTAATTCCTATTAATTTTATGGCTTTTGTGTAAATCATTGTTGAAGTACTTTTTAGACCATAGAGATTTTATATGATGGCTGCTAAGGGCTGCCTTTGAGCCATAATATACTATCACGTGAATCTGCTGTAGTTCACAGATCACTGACTTGACAGAACTTTATTATTTTTTAATATTTATGTTACAATATTGCCCAGAGTCCCCAGACTTAGACAATGCCCTGTTACAGTGGGTATTGTACAAACATGGATGTAGACATGATCAGTGTCTCAAGGAGCTCAGAGCTGTTGTAGTTATAAGGACTACAGGTCACTCTGAAATGAAGTTCAAGTCTGCATAAACTTTGCAAAAAAGTTTTGCACTATGCGAGCTTTGAAGAAGTAGAAAAGATCAAATCAAAGAGGGAGAGGGGAGATGAGGATTCCACCTGTATAACAAAGTAAAGCCTGCCTTTATTGTTGGTAAGTACACATCTAGACAGAACGAAAGCAAGACTGAATTATGATACAGTGCCTCAAGGCACACATTGCATTTCAAATTCAGACATTAGCCTATGTTTTATATGCTTTATATTCTACTTTAATTGAAATTGCTGCGTTTTCAGATTAAGATTTAGCAGCTAAAAGGGGAAGAGATGTTGCCCAAACAATATGTCTGAATTGTATAACTGCTGCTATGCAATTCTAGCAGTCATAGTTTGCAGTATAAGGGTTAACATGTATGATTTACATTGTGTTTTGCAAAATTACAGTTTATATTTTGAGTCTTTGTTTTCTATGGTGGAAATGTTGATCATTAAAATTGAAATGTCATTGAACAGAGTTTGGGTCTGAAGAATCAGACTATATTTTCTGCTTAAATTTAGCCTTTTCAGATGGCATTAATTAGTAGAAAACAAATGCAAAGTGAGTAAAGATACAGAACTGCCATTTTCTCTACCCTTCCAGTTTCTTCTTAGTTCTTTCCTCTTGGTCTGGTCTTTAAATGCTGAGCAGGGAGGATTCCCTTTGGGTTTTTTTTTGTTTGTTTGTTTGTTTTTTTGTTTGTTTTGTTGAAACTAGCAGGAATTGGTAAAAACTCCTTGATGTCCTAATATTCCTCTAGCAGAGTGGGAAAGTTTCCCTTTCAGGGAGAGACATACAGCCTTTCACTAAGATGTTGAATGTTTGTGGTGAAGTAGAGAGGATTTCTTCTATTGTTCAAAAAAATACTTTGTTTACTATTTCTTTTGATTTATACTAAACTGTAAGTAATTACTGTTTAGACTCCAAGTTCCTTTGGCACTAATTTAAAATATACAATTTTTTTGCAGTAACTCTTACTATGTAATATTTTAGTGGTAACAAAATATGTTTAAGAAATCTTGAACTAGCAATAATATTATCTTTTAGGGGAGTCTTGGTTAAACAGAGGGAGGAAATTGCATTGTAGTATACTCTGCATGTTGGAAGTGAGTTATAGGAACCCTGAGGATAACTTAGTTGGCTCCTTTCTCTTTTAGTTAACCAACCTATTGACTTCTACTTATAAAAAGTTCATGCGTTTTTCAGTTCTTCCTCTTATTCTTGCATACTATCTGGATCATTAAGACTTTGGTTTAAACTTCAGACATAAACCTGGTTTCTTGAAGGTGTTATTTTTCTTCAGCCAATCTGATTGCTTTAATTTGCTGTTGCTGAGTGTGGGATATGGGTTTTGGTATGAAGAGCTGGAGGTCAAGGGAGGCTGACGGAATACCTAGTCCTGCTCAACTTGTTTGTGGCTGTTCGTAGCTCTAAAAGACTGGTTCAACAGCCCATGTTATCAGACACCATCAGCCAAGTTTCCCTTTTACCTGCGTGATCCATGTGCTGGTCTGTGGAAGTGTATAGAAACTGCTGTGCCTGCCTGATGACCACTATGGATTCTGCATCCCGAGGATCTCATAACTCAAAACATCTGAGCCGTAGGAGAAATATCCCCCTAAGACTTCCCCCTGACAGGGTTAGGATACTTGGATCGTTTTCCCCTTGAGTTTGGATGGAACAAGTTCCTTTGACATAGCACACATTCCTCTTTTTGTACTTGCTTCTTGTGACTTTCTCCAAGTGCAATTCTGCCCTCCCTGAGCTTAGAGCTCTCTAAACAATAGTGTTTAAAACAGAGATGCACTTTTTATCATTTAAGAACACTTTCCTTTTGCGATGGAACCTTTTTGGACTACTGATTGTAGAGGAAAAAGGTAGCATTCAATACTTAAACTAAGAAATTCTGTCTACTCTACAGCGACCAGTAGTGTTTTGTGACCTATTGCGTCAGTTATTTAATCTTTGAATGCTGACCATGGTTTTGAGCACCTTGGTGTACAATGATGATTGAGACTACCCCTTGCTCCTTTTGCTTGAAAGTCTGCAGAGGTTTCAATAACATATGGTGTAAGCAAAATAGCTTTTAGAACATAAAAGGCTGCAGTAATAGGGGCCATCATGAACATGCTGAGGTATCTGTCCTAATAATGCACTATAAAATTAATATGTACTTGTGCAGTAGTTGCTGAGGGTGGCCGCTTCTTTGCAGATCAATTTGATATAGTGTTCATTCTGTATGGGAACTTGTGCAGTTCATTTTCTGCTGTTAAAAAAGCGGACATGCTGGATCGTATGATGGAATTTTGATAATCCATTAAAAATAAAAATGAGAGAAGTACCCAGCTGAAAAGAGACCTTAGTATGAATCATGAGAACATTTGATGAAAAGTCTACATTTAATATTACATCTTATTATTTGCTAAACCAGCTGGGGTTTTGTGGCTTCTACATCACTGAATGTATTCTCGTCATACAAGTTCTTTGTTTAATAAACATTTTTATTTCAAGACAAATCTGCCAAATGTAGAGATATTAGACAATTAGTGTTCAAGAATGTAGGAAATGGGAGAGATTAACTGCATTGATTATGGAATGTGAAGGTTTTAATCTCTTGGGCTAAACAAGGAACAATGGATACTTTGCCTCTTTTATGCACAAAATAAATAGATGTATATGCATATGAGGTTTTGGAACTGAGCTTGATTTACTTCATATACATGAAGTGTGATGGATGCATCTGTTTCTTCATTATTGGAGAAATAACTCCTAGATCCTAGTTAAAATATCATCAGTGTTAGTAAGACCAAAAGAAGTAATTACACTATGAACAATGAATTTAGGTTTCTTGAAAACATTTCACTGGACTGATGCTTTTATAGAAAAAAACAAAACAAAAAACCAAACAACAAAACAACAACAAACTAACTTCAGTGGTTAGCAGTAATAACCTTCTATTTTATCAGATAGACCTGTATCTATTTATAGCATGGACAGGGGGACTGAAGGAGAAAGAAATTTGGACCTATAGATGAAGAATCAGGATATGCATCCAACTATTTCTGATTTCAGGAAAAATCAAATGACAGATATGTATATGCTTTGAAAGACTACATATTTTATGACAGAAAGTCTCAGAAGAGATTATTTGAACGTTATAACTTTATGCCTAACTGTGGTGCTGTCAAGACAAAGCATAATGTTTTCCTATCTAAAATTTAACTACACTGTATTTATTGTTTTGCACAAGAACATTAAAGGAATCTTATCTGTCAACATACAAGAGCAATGAACGAACAACTTAAATTTACAGGAGTAAATTAAATGTCAACATTATTTCACCAAAACAGGCCGTTCTTTTCTGTTAGCAGAGGTTATAAACACTGTTTTGAAATACTTGCTGTTGAAAAACGATTGACAAGTGCGGACAGAAGTGTGTAAATCCAACAGGTTTTCCATTTACTTGATTTCCATATTTATTGCAAGCATACAGGTAAGTTTGAAAGTACGTACTTATAAATAAGTTCATTGTTGTCGTACTGTGTTAACTCAAATCTTTTCTCCTGCACTCGCTATAGTTTCAAACTTTACTGCTCCCTCTATTCTCATATTGGCCATGTTGTTGTGACTAGAGTATAGCTGTGCGTGTTATTTTATACTAGTAAATCACTGAGACCCAGTAAAAATGTAAAAAAACCCTAATAGATAAAGATGATGTATACTTTTGGCTTAGACTATATGATCTATTTCTCCAAAGTATTTTGAAGACCTCTTCAAATTCTGTGTATGCTTGTAAATTGCCTATTATTAAAGTAACTCTTTTAGGTGTAACAAATAAGAAAGCAAAAGAAGTAAAATACTGTACATGTTATTGTTGAAGCATTCCTTGCCTGTATGTTTATATTTGTTTGCTGGTCTTTGAAAATACAAATTTCTTGAAGCATGATTATATGCAGCTGTATGCTGGGTTTAGAGACTTACAGCTCTTAGGAAAGGTTCAGAAAGACATAACAGGTAAGTGAAATGTTATTTCACAAGGTCTGCTTCGTTGTGTGGGATATTTCTCCTTGATGGGTACATATAAAAGTGTTTATCTAATGTATCCACACTGTGTATAGTGAAAGAAAAGGGAGTAACAGGTCTTTATCAAAACTATTCAAATGGAAGGGCATGATGTAGCATAAACCAAAGGAAAAATTTATTTGTGGCAAAATTATGGGCAACTCTCATGCCTTTCATCTCCAAAAAAATGCATGTTTGCCTGCATTGTGCTCATAAATGAGTGCTCTGACTGCCTGGAATATGGAGTCTGAGAATCAAACAACTTGAACTGGATGAAAAATGAAAGGGCTAAAAATTATGCTGCTAAAGCAAGGCAGTATTTATCCTTGTGGTCAGAGCTATATGAGAAAAGCCCTCAATCTGCAATTTTCAATATATCTGTTTTGAGTGAAGATAAAAGAGTTGCTAATTGAGTTTACAATATGTAAGACTCTGGGCTATATAAGGATAGGTTATTGTTACCTCTGTGTTGTCAGTAGTAAATCTAACTGCTTCTGTGGTCTAGAAAGTCTCTTCTCATAAAATGATGGTCCAATATTTTTTGAGCCAAGATGTTCTATCTCCAGCATATGTCAAAAATAGTGACATAAGACAGAAACTTTCATAATACTAGCCATGAACCAAAAGGAATGTGTCTTGTTAACAACTTTGGAAAGATCCAGTTCTCAGTGTAACTGCCTTCTAGCAGCTACATGGAAGAGGGGATAAAAATTGTAAAATATAACCATGATATATTTTCCTGATGAAGCAATAGTTTATAATAATAGTGTCTATAAAGTTAATTTTTACTTGAACAGAGCTGAGCTTAATGGTTTTCTATTATACTAATTTGAGTCATGGGTTTAGTTCATGTGGATTTTGCAACCCTTGGGTTTTGCTTTTATGTCTTCTCCCTAAAATGCTTGGTGTCTTTTTTGCATTATACCCTTCCCATTCTCTCTTAGCAAGGAACATCAGGCAGTGATGGGATGGCTTGATCCCCTTCCATTTGCATCAGAATTTAATCTTCTGTGAGGAACTAATTCTTATCTCACGTGTAATTTGAAAATAGTGCCTCATGTTCCAAATTGCTTTGTCATAGAGCATATGCTCAAGCAAGAATGTCCAAAAGTATGTCACCTTTCTCTGACAGAGGTTGAAATCTCCATTTCACCTAAATTTTTCTAAGGCACTCCCTACATTGGCAAGGAATTAGGCACCTTAAAAATAGATCAGTTGATCAAACTGATTTGTGCTGAGGCCTCATACCTACAGTGAGTAAATTTTGGGATTTTTTACTTTAGATTACATTTTGTATGGTCACTGGAACCAAATGTCCCTGTCATGCATGTATTTGGAGATGGCTGAAAAAATAATCATCAGTTTGTTTCTCTTTATTTCCATTGAAAGGTGGAACACATCTGGTACACATCTGTGGCAGAGCTTCTGTTTGGTGTTTGTTTGGTGTTGCGTTTTTTTTGGTGTTCCCCCCTGCCCCTCAAGGAATCTGGAATCGGGTCATCCAAACCAACTACAATAAGAGGGGTTAAATAGGGGATAATGTTTAAAGCTGTATCACTGTTCTGGACTGAAATGTTAGTGTAGGCACAGACTATGACTGCAATGTTGTGCCTGAACAGAGGCTGAGCTGTTATTACATCTTTTGCCCATTATGCTTGTCCGACACTACTGGCAAATATTAATATATGTGATTTCTTTCTGATGTTTCACTAGTTCATGTTATAAACCCTATGTCCTTTCTCCACTATCTTGCTCCTTTTAATTTCTTCTCTTTCCAACATCACTCCTAACCTCCCCTAGTGAAGAGGTGGCTGCTGCAGGCTGTGGCTATAATATCTTCATTTAAGCATGGAATTGGCCGGTAGTAGGCCAATAACCAAGTGGACACTTCTTTTCACAACGTGCATTGCATTAAAGATGACTGATTACCTTTGGAGCTCCACCCGTCGTGTAATTTGAGGACTTGATGAGAGGAATGTTGTTTGACTCCTCAGCAGAAATGTTGATTTACATCACTGTGTTGTAGTATTCGCTTATGGATTCAAATGATCTCAGTCTCAGGTTTCCCTTTTTAGAAAAACTGTGTTAAGAGGTATGAAAGTAAAAAGAAAAAAAGAAGGAAAGTCAGTCCTCTCGTATATATGTGAACAGAGGCATGCTCACTCACTTTCTCTATGTGGGGCAGCTGTCAATTGCTGAGAAAAGGAGGTCTGGTTAAGATCTCTAGTCAGGGGTGTCTGCAAGTCTTCAGTTCAGCTTTTGTCTTCGTGTGTAACAAAAACTTTCAAATTTCAGAAATTCATTTGCTATTTAATCCTATTTGCCTCATAAAAAATGTTAATAAATTCTATCATTATAATTCGCTTTGATGGCACATTTAAGGGTATGTCCTCATGGAATGTCTCTTGGAGAGATGATACCCTAAAAAGAATATGTCTAGAATGGACAGTACTGTCTGACCTCATTAGCCAGCAGACCAGGGAGCAATTGCAAAAGACCTAGATTGCAGTAAAACCTTGTTTCTTTCCAAGACAGGCAGTAGATTGTATGACTGGGGTGTCACCTTGGTTGTGTCCTGGAGCTTTCAATCTGCAACACACGGACAAGCCTTGAACAGGCACTGTGTCAAGCAAATAGTGTCAAAGTTTGTCATGGGTGCCATGGTTTATTAGTTTCTTGATGAAATGGGCATTTGTCCAGTACGAACTTGAGTTGTACTTCTGATTCATTTTGCCTGAACTATTCAAGATACCCTACCTGGTGCAAATTTGGGCCGGATTTGCGCTACAGGAGAAAGAATCCATACCTACTTTTTAAGTAACTGTAATCTTCAATCCATGGTTGGCTAAAACACTAAATGTGTTCACTGACCTCTTTGACATCAATAAGAATATAGTATCTAAATCAGTTAAGATTCCATTTATTCACATACGTTATATACATTTTAATATAGACAAGAGAAGACAGGTCTTATCATTAAAATGATCTTGGATGTAATGTTTTCAAATTGTTACCATAACAGTTCATTGCATGCTGGAACTGTTTTGTGTGCCATAAATCTTAGCAACTGATGGAAAAAGAAAGAGCAGCAGTTAGAGAACTATGAAAGAAATAAATAATTAAAAAATAGGTTAAGTATTGTTTACTGTCAAAAAGAGGACAGGGATATGGTACCTTTTAATTACTTTTTACCAATTTCTTCAGTTTAGCTAAGCTCCATATTGATTAAATGGGATGGAGGGTGGGGTATTCTTTTGGGCTGCAGATTCATCTGTTGTTGATAATCCATGGTAACTGTTGCTTTTATTTTGTGGAAAGATCTTTTTATCATAATCCAGTGTGTATGTGTTTCCTAAAAATATTTAGAGTTGCTCTGTTTAAAATATACAAAGAAGAACTGATCGTCTTCCTGATAAGTGACGTCTTTCAAATGGATGCATTTACTTTCTGGTTGTATCATTTCTTTGAATGATGTGGGTATTACAATCTAAAGCCAGTGCTATTTTCTTAAATATGATCTAACTTGTAATGGAGATCAATATGTATCAATATAACCTTTAAGGCAAACTCTATACATTTGGCTTTGAACTTTACAGTATCCTTTTTTTTCTGGCTGAAAAAACGAGCTAAGCAACTGAAATGTTATTAATACATTTTTCAGTATTTTTTTGGCTAAAACTTAACTTGAACTACAAAGATGAAATGCTCTGATCATTTTAAATATTTATCTTGGGGTTTGAAGAAATGAAAGTTAGAAAAGAGATTTGTTTTTTTCATGTTTTTTGTTTGGTGGTGGGTTGTGGGTTTTTTTTGTTTGGGTTTTTGTTTGTTTTGTTTTGGTTTTTTGTTTGGTTGGGTTTTTTTTTTTTTTTTTTTTTTTTTTTTAGTAGCTGAAGGCAATTATATCTTTATTGACCCTCTGTGTTCACCCCCTCCTTCAGTGTCAGGTACTTGCTTATTATTATCAACATGACATCTCCTTTCTTTGAAAGGTTGTCCGTCACACTTTGAATCACCTCTCTCCATGGTTACATTTTCTAATCAGTTCACATGATTGAGCCTACATCAAGTGATGCTTTACTTAATTCCTTTCCGTTTGTATGGCGTGATTCTTGGAGGGACTCTCGTCAAAATTTTGGAGGGCCCTGTCAGTTTGAAAAGAACATGACCTTTAAATTGTATCAGTATGTTTGCTGGTGCATAAGGGAAAGGAAAAGGTTCGTAGTGATGGAAAACCACTCTAAAAATGAAAAGTAATTCACTCAGAAGCAACATGCATAGGAAGTTAATTTGTTTATATTTAACTGATTTTAAAAAGACAGAATGAAGAGGACACGTTCTTTGAGTAAGAAGAGGTCCAAACAGTGTGTCCTTAAATTTGGCTTAGAAAATGTTATCTATTGATCTTGGTTTTTTGTATTTATAATAATAGATAAAAGAAAAAACATTCAAATGTAATAGAATAGATAAAAGGTGTCATTCTTTGAAATTATCAAGCCTGTTATTTTGTTGCACTTTCATAATTGTATCTGTTGGCATGCTATAATTAGTAATTGACAATGTTAATTTTTGTAGAGTCTGTCACTGACTGAAGTAGCAGAGTTAGATTTTATGTGGGTATAAATATGCATATGTTTATGTGTGTGTGAGGATAATTCAAGTTAACATAGAAGAAATGCTTTTTTATTGTAACTGCAGACAGTCTGAATACAAGGAAAATCCATCTGGAATGCCTAACATGGCTAGTTGAGGCAATATAATATAGATGCATGCTGGTGGAGCTGAGTAATGCTGGGAACTTTATTAAGTTTCACAACCTTTATTAAGTATACAAACTGTGGATGGTCAAATGCCCTGCAGTAACTGAATCAGTGATATTGACTGTTCTCATCTCCTTTCCGCTATGCTTTGAGGTATGTTACTTTTAAGTAGCTTTTACACATGCTGAAACACATAGTTCCGCTGAAACTGTTGAAGTCTGGTTTGCCATGGATTTCTATCTTATGATTACTCTATGTTGATGTCCAGAATGTGAATGTCCTCTAGCTTTTTCCATTTTTGGAGCATTTTTAGTCACTCTCCACTACAGATTCGTTGATATCTGATAAGGTATGAGGTCATTCTGAAGGTGTTCCCAAGGTCAGTAAAAGGATTTCTCTTCTCTCTGTGGATATGCTGTGCTCAAAAAATGTGTAGGAACTTGGTTATCTTTGAACTTCTCACCTTTCTGTCAACTTTGTTGAAACGGGACAGCAGATTCAAAAGTTACTGGGTGGAGGGGCACACACACGGTGTGATCACATGAAATTGCTGTAGTGACGGTGTTTGTGCTGCTTCCTTGTAATCCTAAATCACCTGTCACTCTTGTCAAATTTAGTAGTATTCTCACTGAAACATAAGAAGGAGCTAGGCTCACCTGCCAAAGACCTTGTTTTCTGATACTGGATCTCAGTCTTGCTCCAGGAAATCAACTTACTCCAGGCGATCTACCAAAATCCAAGCTGATAGAGGTCTTGTTTTGGGCATGGCAAAAAAGAGATAAACAGGTTAATCTGTAGTCTGAATTTGTGCTTAGGCAGCACTGTGTCAGAGTCAAATTCTGGTTTTCCTTTGTTCCCTGATTTTTAGCTTAATGAGTAGAAAAAATGGACCCCCAAAGTTAAACACTTCCCGCTTTACCACTTTTAGCAAAAACTCCCATGGTGTCAGCTCCAGGCTCAAATGCAAGCAGTCACTACCTCTTTAACACTGCAGATGCGGTTTTGTTCTGGGCGTCTATAGCAGAGAGCTCATATCTGAACTTTGCCCTTTCTGAGTTCAATTATTTGGTACGTTTCACTTTCCTAATGAAAGTGGCAAAGCCACGTTTGTTAGCATCTAAAGTTAAGGCTATTCACAGAATTCAGATACGTATGTTTTCCAGCATTAAGGTGTGCTAGCTTTTATGCTTGAGTTATATAGTTCACGATATGCAAACTGCAGATGTGTATGACAGTAGGCAATTGTACACGTCTTATTCGACATTAGATTTCCCCATGCAAAATGTGGAATCATATAGTATGTGGATTTGAGACACGAAGGAGATCAAGGCAATTGTACCTGGTGTACAGGCATGCACATAATATGCATTTTATACGGGCATTTTGTGTAGGACTTTATTGTAACATTTTGTGCTAATTCATATTTCATGATTTGTTCATACATTTAACCTGTTAATGCAAATCTAACATTTCACTGATTGCTCAGATAAAAGTGTTTTCTCTGTGTTTCAGGGAGTATGAAATAAGGTGGCAGAATGATAAATACTAATAGTGAATTTCTAGGGTGGTAGCAATATTCAGTAGCATATAACATGACTTTCACTTACACAAAAGAAAGGTCATACATTTTCATCTGTGACGTATCGTTGTTGGCTGAGACATGAACTTCGCAAATATGTGAAGGCACTATATTCTACAGTTGCTTTCTTCTGGGCCATAACCTCTAGGTTTTTGTACCTATAAACTGATGGAGCTCCAGTGTCATGGTATCTGGTGCGTGGGATATTTTGCATTGTCCTACTGGAATTCCCCATTTTGATCGGGTGTTTTGCTTTTTAGGACAGAAATCCTGGAAATCATACTCTCTGTTTGAAAAAAACAAATTAAATATTAGAAATCAGGCCTTGACTTGAGACAAAGGACTTTGTGTTTTGGGATGACAATTTCTGTTGCTCTGACCCACCAGAGGTATACTAGAAATGCCTACATGGCATCCCTCAATGGTTATATCTTTTTAAAGAGCAAGTATAACACAAGTTCTCTTCAGCCTTAAAATACTAATACAGCTTTTTCTTTATGCTCCCTTTTTTCCTCAAAGTTGAAATCAGAAACTGTGCATCACTTCAGGTTCTTGTGGGATGACCTCAATACATCTTTTTATCTTCTTCTTCTTTTTTTTTTTTCCCTTTTCATTTTTTACTCCTACTCTGGCTAATTTGCTCTCCTCTTTCCCTTAAAAGCACAAAATTGCATGTTTCAACATATGCAATTTCCTAGAAGCTAGGGGGCTTGCATTGTAATGCTTTTATCACTTTCCCTCTTCCTGGTAACATATATGGATATGAAAAATATAATTTCATATCTTGAATAGTCTCACATGCAGAGTAATAGCCTATGTTCCTACAGCCTTATCAACTTCATCAGAATTTTCCACATGGAGCAAATGCAGTGCTGAACCCATAAGGAGCATTGTGGGGACCAGATCCCGGAGTTCCAACTTGCTGCAGCCTTAGTCAGAGGCAGTATTCATTCAAAAGTCTCTCTTAAATTAATTGAGAGCATTGCCTGAGAGAGGTTGAAAGATTGGGATCATTCTGAACAGCATTGTAGTTGTACTATACTGTTAAAGGATGCCATGTCTTAAATATACTGGAAGTCATAAACACTGCATTATAATAAATTACAAAGCAGACTTTTGGAAGATTTGTTCTACCTTTCACAAAATGCTAATGTTTATTTTGTTTTCATTTCATCGTATTGTCTTTCATTTTAAAATTACAGCTTTACTACAGTGAGCTAATTTCATAATACTGTATTAACTTAATATTACATAAATTACGTTTGTCAGATTTGGGCATTGTTGTAGATGTGCAAAGCCCAAATTTACTACCAAAGCTCTCCAAACACATGTATTCATAATTTGCTACAATGAACCATATGCCACAACATAGTATTAAGGAATTACACATTCTAATGCCAGGCACAAATCCTGCTACTCTTTCTGCAACTGTCCTAGGTACAAATAGAAACAATATATTTCTAGCCTTTTTTTCCCTAGTTGCAATTATGAGCAAAAAATGTTATAGTGTAGGAATATTTTAGCCACCTGCACTTTTTTGTCTGACTAATTTTTAGCTGCATGTTGCCTTTGAACATTATTGAAAATATGCAGAGATTGCAGCAGTTCCTAGGTATATTTTCTCTGCAGACTATTATAACTTTAGGCCTGGAAGGAAAAGGTAATAGAAATTGGCGTAACGAATATTACAGAGTACAGAGAGCTACAGTTTTCTTTTAGTAGAGAATCAGAACGCTCCTACCTAAAAGATTTAATTGCAGCTGCTTGCAATTTTGCATGTGGTGTTTTCCACTTGCAAGGTGTAAGGTACTGCAATGTAACCTGGCTTATTCTCTCCATTTGAACAAAGAGCAGAAACGCTCTGTGAAGGGAAGGGGAGAGCTTGTGCAATTGTGGAACATCTATAGGTTTTTAAACACACACTGTCTAATCAGCCTCTGACAGATCCATTGTAAATCAAAGGTCTGGTAAGTGGGGATGCCAGAAATGTTTGATCTCATTCCAAGCCTTGAAACAACTTGCTTATTTTTTCTGCAGTTTGGCTCCTCACTAAAATAAAACATTGAGAGATGAATGTTCTGACAGGTCATTGTGTGTCAAACTGT
>NW_010972528.1:11077555-11110055 GCF_000737465.1 Haliaeetus leucocephalus | reverse complement strand
TAGAGGGGCTCCACTCCTTGGTCTGTTACTGAAGCTTTGCACTGAGCTTTCATAAAGCTGGTGGATTCAGCCTCTAAATGGTTCTGTTATATCACTCTGATTCTTGTCCCGTGGTTAGAGGAGGTGATGCATGTCTGGGAGTGGCCCGCACCAACATCATCTGGGAATTATTGGCAACTAATATGATTTTGAACTGACGTTGCTTTAAATTGTACCTGGCCACAAACTAATGCAGATGTACTCCCAAAACACATGGATGGAGTTGTGGCTATGAATTTGCTATACTGACACTTTATGTACTTTACTGTAATTTTGAAAAGAATAAGAAATGTTGTGCAAAGTCTTTGCTTCTGTAAACTTACAGTAAAAGATAAAGGCTTAGAGAACTACTGCAGCTCCTCTAAGAACAAGTGTGAGTAGCCTTCCCAATGTTTGCTCTGAATTGCTTTGTTTTTCATCTTTGTTTTTATATTCCCTGAGGGCAAAGGCTATTTGAAACCAGCACTGGTGTTAGCATGGATGGTCTCCAAGAGGTGGGAGATGCAGAAATAAGGTTCACAACATCTGTGTCTGCTCCATGTTGGCTGACAGGACCAGGCCAGCAAAAGTGGTATGGCCCATCACATCCCTTTCAAGAGTGTATAAGGGCTGTTTAGGGTTGCTTCTCTCTTAAGTTGCACGGACAAGGAGGAAGCAGGGTAGGACATGGCACTCACCCATTTCACGTCTGTGTCCTGACTGTCAGAATGTGGCCTTACCTGTAGATCACAGTGTAAAATACAGATGCTGTCTTTGTATTAGAGTTTGACAATAGTTTGGCAGTATAAAAAATTGCCAGTACAGTGCTTTAGCTTTTATTTTAAAATAACTGAGGTACCTGAGCTGGTGCATGGTGTGATTGCTTGGGAAGGGCAATGAAAGCTTGTAGTTGGGGATTACCTCCCCAGCGGGAAAACAGGAGGAACCTGGAATGGGTTTGACTCAACTCTATAATACCTTTGTACCACTTGCGCCTATTTCTGTCTGCTAAATCTTACATCTAGGTATGCTTATAGACGTCTTTGTAGTAATGAAGCTTTGTCCATGGTACAAGTCTGGTTTGCTCTGCTTTTGCTCTCCTAATCCCTTGCTGCTACTGCTCTTCCCCTTATCTTTTGGTGTTCTTCACCGTCACAATTTTTTAAGCAAAAAACAAAATAGCTTGCGGCAAAGCAGACACATGGTAACTAAGGGTCCTCACCCTGTCTTCTCTGACTTCTGAAAAATAAAATAATATAATACAATACAAGAAAAGCAATCCTCGCCACCAGTGTTATTTCTACAGGCTTTTTCTATAAAATGTATCTTTCAGTAGTTACCTGGTTTCTGTGTAGGGACATAAGTAGAGCATCTCAGTTTGGGAATCAAACCTGGATTTACAGAGATATGTGCAGACCAAGTAAATGGCTTTGTAATTGGAATAAGACACGCAATTGCTATCTGCTGACTAGTAATAAATTTGAGATTAATGCAAAGTGTTAATATTTTATATTGCTTACTTTTTTTGTCCTATTCTTTATTTCTGAAAAGATATGTGAAAAAATGAAAGCTGCATATACACCATAAACTGCATTTTTCTTGTGAGTCTATGGTTGATTAACCTTAATACATATCTATATTAATTTTTCTTGCTGAATTTTTCCTGATTCTTTAGAAGGAAATGAATAAATGGTGTTTGCCTAGCTAATCTTAGATCTGTTCTCTTCAAATTAGTGATGTGTTATTTTTCATGGAATAAAGATCGGGTATGTGATCTTCTTGCCAAAATAAAGGTGTGTAAACTGTAGAAATCTTGATAAATAAAATATTAAACAAAAATGTACATTTAACTGTATGTAAGCTGATCCATTAGTCAATAATATTTTCATGTGATAATTCCAAATTTTGATTGTATTATATGACATGAATTTCTGAGGTCTTTAACTGAATGGAACTATTCTGCTGCTGAAATATTTGTATTCTTGTTGAGATGCAGGGCTTGAAACCTGGTGTTCTTGTGAACAGCTTAAAAAGTGGACCTTTATATTAGCCAGGTTAGCAACTGCGGTTTTGGAAACTCAAACCTCTTGTGCTTTTGACTAAAACCTGGTTTTATAATTTATTTAAGTTTTTATCCCCCCCCCCCCCATAAATTACATAACAGAAATATTATAATTACTTGTGTGACTTTATTTTGTTTTGAAATATCAATTTTTTGAGTCTCAAATTAATGCAGCATTCACCATTTTATTTTAAATTGACATGTATGTGCACAGAGTACTTTCAGAATCAGCTTCAAGAATCTCCTCCTTTGTGTACAAGGTTGACAAGATAAACAGTTGCTAGTGCTCAAAACTTTTTTTATTTCTCCATTTATTTTATTATTTTTAATGTGATACAATGTGTTACCTGACTTATCAAATTAATTTAAAATCATTAAATACTTAGTAACAATTTTTGAGGCAAAGTTTTGCCTACTGTCAAAAATACACGTGTCTGTAATAGACACATAAGTGTTTATAGCCTGCAATTAATGGAGTTACAAGACTGAAGGCCTGTTTTCTGTGTATACAGAAATTGTTCTTAAATTATTGTTTTTAAAAGCTGGTCACAGGTGGGGAAAATATGATGGGGAGGGCATTGGCTTTCTCCCATGTACTTTGAACATGAAAATCCAATATTTGATGTTATTTCATTTAGGTAATTTGACTTGTTGTCCAAGAAATTCTACTTGAAAAAAGTATTTCTTTTAGACTTGTGGCTAATGATATGGAGCAACAGAACACCAGGCTAAAGGAATGAAAGATGATAGGGAGCATAAGCATAGTGTGACACTTTACTGGTACAGAATTTGCTTCAGAAATGTCACCTGTTCTTGCTATATTTCCCACAATTTCTTGTTGTGAAAACTATGCCGTGAGAAAAGAAAGGCATCACTCTTGCAGGGTTTGAACAGATTTTCTTCTTGTATGGTTAGGATAAGGCTTTTCTGGATGTTGCTCACTGACAGAGAGATTAAAAGCTTAAAATGAGGATTTAACGGCCAAAGCAGGTGTGTGTTCTTCTCTTTCAATGAAACTTGTAAAAGAATGGGTGAAGTTCAGGCAAAGATGCTGCATCAGCTAATGGTAATACCTTCCCGGATGGGTAATCAAACAGCTAGAAATGTCCACCAACAGAGCAAATGAAGGATTTGGAGAGTCAGCTAGGTATAGAAAAACTGAATGTTTACCATGGCAAGAAATATACTTTCATAGTTATTTTTTCATGGCCAAACATTACTCCTTGAGAGTCATCATATTTTATGAAAACTTTTATTAACATTTCCGAATGACCTTACCCCCATTGTGTTTTTATCAGTCTCAAGAGCCATAACCTCTTTAAAATATTTTTTATCTTTATAAACACAATAAAGTAAGCTGTCTTGCACACAGATTTGTAGATCTCATTAGAGATACTTTTTAAAAAGGTACTCCATCTCTTGGGAAGATAATGACAAGTAGTAATCTTGGCATGCAAAGTTTTCAGACAGGAACAGTTTGTTAAAATAGATTGTTTAATCTTTCCATCATTGTTTTGGAGTGGATGTACTTTTTAATTATACTTTTACACAGCATTATGACTTGAATGAGGGAAAGACAAGGGCAGGTGAAAACTAATGCGGTGGCAATATCGGTTAGATGGCATTCCAGGTGAAAAAATAGCCAAAGTATTTGCTTAAGATTTCAAGTGTTATCAAAGTCATGCAAGAAAAATGGCAGTTTTTAAACTCGTTAAAGTTAACATTTGTCTGTATTGTAAATGAGGTATGTTCCCTAGGGTAGTTAACAGCTTTGGTGGCACAAGATGGGGGTAATTTTTCAGATGTGCTGTTTCCAATGGACCAGTGTCCTAAGGCTTTGCTTTAAATGGCCTTTTTATGCAGTAGGATAATGGGCAGTTTGTGCATTGCTAAATCAGCCCTATTTTGTTAGGAATGTTACAGTCAGGGCACTTACAATTTGTCAGAGGAAATGCAGAACATCTCTACAGGAGTCTGTTTAAGAGGACATCATTTCTCGATAAGCTCTTGCTTAGGTCAACATGCAGCACTGCTCTTACACTATTCCCCTGTTGCTTCTGCCACACGGGAATGCTCTGATTTATTAGGATTGCACAAGTCATGTCCTCCGCCTGACTGAATCCACAATGTGGAAATTTTCTCTTCCTTCCCCCTTTTCAAAATGAAATGTAGAAGGTTAGTTTAAAGCCCTTTTAAAGTATTTCCAAGAGGACAGTTTCAATGAAAGGAAATACCCGTATGTTGTAGAGTATCTTTATTGTATAGCTGCATGTTATAAATACATCAGGACTATTGTTTTGGTAAGTGTGCTGTTTAAGAGCGTTGACTGTATCCATGTTCTATTATACTACTGTAAAATGCCTGTGATAGTGTGCAAAGGTAAAATGAGAAGACTGTGAACCTAATGAATGTGATGCAAAAACATCCAGCAACTAATGACATTATAGTTTTTAACGAGAGCATACAAAAACCAAACATCAACAAAAAAATCCAAAAGTCAAAGTGAGTTGCAGTGGTGGGTACTACAAATGTATGTCCTGTCAACTTTTTAATTACATTTCAAATTGTAGAGACATTTTTCCTATAAAACTAGCTTAATGAACAATGATTCTTTAGTCAAATCTGCTGTAAAAACTACGTGCAATTCCATGTTGTGTTCATTTCCCGTTTGATAAAGGTGCTGATACTCTGTCATTCAGACTGCTATTACTAAGAAATTTTTGGTTTGTTTCAGCATCGTGATATTTTAAACTCAATGCAGCCAAGGATATTTTTAATGAAAAGAAGAAAGCAATGAAAAGCCTTAGTAATTTTGTGTTTGATGCCAATTGTAATATGAGAAGTGCAGAAAGTATTTTGAAGGGGTCAAAGCTGTTCCCCCCCCCCCTTTCTTCTGTAACACTGAATGTAGCTGTCTGCAGGCATATGAGCCCTGAATAGTCTACCTTCTCTGCAAAGAGATATAACATTAGAGTTTCTCATTAAAGGCATTTTGGGTGAATGTGAGTAACTGTGAGTAACCTTCCCTGGAAATGAAGTAACTCCATTATTCTGATTCACATGGACTCAGCCCTTATGATTTCTTTTCCTGACTCTTTGAATTGCTGTTTAGCACTCTTACTTCACCTCTGCCTTTCTCCCTGTATATTGTCCTGTGATACTTAGGGGTAAGAAGGTTTATGTTTTTAAAATATATGAGGTAGCAGTTTGTGCGGGTTTCACAGATTTGCGTGAACCATACAAAGACCTTGCCTTCTTTGCAACTCTTTATAGTCAGCTCTTCCAGGACTGGAATGATCAAATGAAGAAGGGGAGATGGTCCTGGAGTTGATAATGAGGCAAAATAAAGAAGACACAATGGAAATATCTAAAAACAGGTGTTCATGTCACTTGTTCTCTCTATCTGCTGTCTACAAAGAAACATTTCTGCACGTGATGCTACTGATGAACCTGAAAATCATGGAGGACGTTAGATACCCAGAACAGGACAGGCAATCTGTGAGCAATATGCCTAAGCAGATAGAAGGGATGGGGAGGAGAGGGCTGAGGAATGGAATGCTGTACCGCACCATGGGCTATGTACTGAGTGGGTATTTCAAACCAAGTACTGTGCTGTACAATGATTAACAGCAGAAGTACCTTCTGCTGGCACTGCAAAGTGGTGTGGCTGCGCTTCAGTTTGATATATAGGTAGCTAAATCAGTATGATTAGACTGTGCAAATTAAATTGATGTAACATCATACAGGCATTGCCTGGAGAAGAAAGAATTTGATTTTCAGAAATGCCGGATACTTGCGAAGTTCAGCTGCCTAGGGATTGCTTTGAAAAAATTGAGTCTTTGGTGTGGTGCCTTTGTTTAGCCAGACAAAGATATAATTTTCAAGGTAAAGGACAAGGAACAGAGAAAGAATTCATAAGAAGCTATGAGAAGTAAAGAAAAAAATTCTCAAAATAATATTTAGACTCAGGAAAATTCTATGAAATGGAATAAAAACACAACATGTCATCTAATATCCAGAGTAAAATTCATGTTATTAAAGCATTTTTATGAAAGTGTTAAATGAATATTTAGGAAATTGGTATTATCATAGAAAATTTGTCACTCTGCAGTCACTACTTCACATTCAGTTATTTTCAGTTTACTGCCCAATACAAAATTATTCTGATAGCCACCGTTAATTTTCTAGGGCATTACTAAGAACACTATTTGCACCACTTACTAAAAGTGTTAAAGGAAAGAACAAGTACAAGTACTTTCTTTCACCCAGAAGTCAGCTCTCAAGGCTGTAGTAAGGGAACTATCATTTTTATATACCATCAACTCCTGTAAAATCTTAGATTCCTTTAAAAGTATCTAGTATTTTTGCCTGTACTTTTGGTATGGAAATGTTTCAAATTCAGGTTACTCCTAGATCATCAAGGTGAAAGAGACCTACCTCATTTAAATTTAATTAATGAATTGTTAACTCTGAGATCTAATGATGGCATTAAACTGACACTATACTTTTTATGTCATATCATGTCCTTTTTGCAGAATCATCCAGGTACTTTAGTATCTGTTCTTTAATAATGCATTTCAGCCTTCCGGGAGCTGTGAAAGACAATGTCTTTCTTGCCTTCAGGAATGCAGTGAGACAAAAGCTTTTTTTTTGAGAACTTTTTGGGCGTCCCCTTTTTACATGGCCAAGTAGAAGACCTCACGTTTCAGGACAAAGCTGAAAATAATACAGATTTCAGCAAAAAATAGCAGAATATAGCTTCTATTTTATGCTTGTTACATTTTTGGGGACTGTGTTTAATGAAGTTTGGTAATCTTTCACATTTAGTATGCCTTTCATTTCTGAATATATTAGTAGCCCATAAAGAATCTTTTCTATGCCCAAAATGTGCTGGATGCAAATAAACAAGCAGTAGAAGTGCCATTATTTCTGACAGGTGGCATGAACTCTACCTGCTCCAAATACAAGTTTAAATCTGGGCTATTGGAAGAGTCCAGTCAGTGATATGAAGCAGCTTTCAGTCACTGAGCTCAACTATGGAGCCTCCACGATATGTGTTCTGTGTTCAAACTTGCTGGATTGTAGAAAGCAAGTATAGAAAACAACTTTAGAAGACATCTTACAGTTACACACACACACACACACACAGAGAAATAAAAGCCTGATCTGGTGAAAGGGAAGAGGCAACAATGGAGAACTGAGATTAATTTCCAACAAAGAACATGACACAACTGGACTAATCATAAAGTATGTCACAGGATGATGGCAAGTGTTAATGCCCAAATCATTCTTATTTAATTCCAAAGAAACAACCCATCTGTACAACTCAAGAAATCCCCAAACATATGCAGAATGTTTAAGGATTCTGCTTCAGCAAAAATAATAAGAAAAGGGATGGATGTGAAAAAGGGTTGAAATGAGTTGCAACAGCACTGGAAGAAAAACTGAAGAAAGAAACAGATAAGTAGAAGGTGTCAGATCATTTGTGATCTGGTTGTACGCTCCACCATGAGTTGCATTTTTTTTTTATTTTTTTTTTTTAAATTCTGGTTTTGGTTTCATACTGCACAAAATAGTCTCTTGAACTAATGAGGATAGTTAGATCTGGGGGCTGATGCTCAACCCAGGGGAAGAGGGAATGTCATTCCCTTACTGTGCTCATCCCTGAACTCGTAGTCTCTGCATTGCTGATAGGCACTTCTAAGAGCTGCCAGTAGAGTCCGTGACTTAACTGAGCTGTATGGGAGAGAGGAAATACAGGGATGTGCTGTTCTGCTGCCTTTTTATTCCTGACACACCCCATATGCTGAGATGGTGGGTGGCAGTAGGAGAGCTGGCACATTAGCAGCAGTGTGCTCCCTGTGCCAGGGGAATAATCTATTGGCTAGTTAAATCTCATTTCTCCTTCCTGAGTAGGACTAAGAGGCAAGATCTTCACAGAAAATACATCTCTGGGAGTGTGTGATAGTGCAGTCTAGAGGATGGTCTGAAGCTTGTGCCTTGAAGCTCTATTTTGATTATTGATTTTAATATATTTAAAAAAAAACCCCAACAAACAAACTCTAAACAGTCTAAAACTCGAGTCTGTTACCAATTCTTATGGAAATAATACAACTGTTGTCCCTTTGTTAGGTTTTTAGGTATGTATATACGTGGGAAAACTCACTACACCAGAAAATTCAAGTAAGCAAATCAAAGCAGAAACACAAAAACTTCTTATTTTCTCTGTTAATAACATTGCTTGTTAAACAGAAGTTGGCATAGAATCTTGGTGTGAAATTGCCAAGAAAGGATTGTTAATTTGGCATAAGCTTTAAGTTGTTTCATTCAGTATCGTATGAAAATAAGTAGAATTATATGTGTGTTTGTGATTTGCATTGATAGTGAAAAAGAGGATTTACATGACAAGGAAAATAGGTGTGCACCATCAGGGGGAGTTCATGTTCATCTGACAACTTCAGGACTTGGCAAAGAAATACAGTAAGCTTGGAGACAAGCAGCAGAGAAAATATCCTGCAATGTTTTGCTGGAAGAAGCAAAATAGAGCAGAATCAATCATCTTTTCAATGAGAGTTTAAGGTGACTTGGGCCTTGGTCTTAGCTCTGCAGAGGACTTATACACATACACTCTTCTTTAATATGCATAGAAGACTTTTCTTCCAGCAGGGTTGGTACAGAGCTCCTCTGTTATAACTGAGACCTCCATCTCCTGGGGCTTATTACCCTCTGTAGAGTTACAGAGGCTGCTGAAAAGGGAGTGGTCTTCGTTGCCTTTGAGCAATTATGGTCTGCTCCTTACACATCAAAGTACTTGATGGCTTTGCTAATTAGCCCAAGAAAGCTCCAAAATGGGGGGGGGGGGGAAGACTCTCGAACAACATAGTTATTAATTGACCTTTTTGTCTTACTGTAATGCTGTAAGTATCCAGAGGTATTTAGTCTTACTTTTTCCCCCTCTCTAAAAAGCTAGGTTTTTGTTTCTTTGTACGTATCTATGGATGCCATGGAGCTCCACTGGCAGAGTTTCTGCTCAGTTCAGCTTGGATGTGTACGAAGATGGTTCTTTACACCTACCTTTTATATGAGGACTCAAATCGGAGTAATATCATGCAGTATGTGGAATAAAATCCTGATTCCACTGAAGTCAGTTTGGTTTTCACTGTCGGTTTCGTTTGGACCAGGAATTTAACTGAAGTTAGCTGGAGATAGGATGTTTTTTGCAATGGATTCCTGGTGCTGAAATCTTTCTTTACATCTAGAATAAGGCTAGAGATAGCACAGGAATGCAGCGGAATTCAAGGGATGGCAAAAATAAAAGCACTTTGACAGGATTAGGACAATGCAATAGAATGTAGATTGGTAAAGTGGCCTAACACATTAGCACCTCTGTTCCTCCCATAGCTCCTCTTTGCCAGAAGACACTGCCGTTCTGACAAGGGTAGCAGAAGGGAAAATGCTACTGCACTTAAATTATTTTTAGTTCACAATCAAACACATTAATTTAAAAATAAAAATGCTCTGCTGGTAATGAAGTGAGGCAGCTGCAGAACAGATTTTTCTTTTGCCACGAGTATGACAACCTCGGGTAGAGAAGCAGAGAGGACAATTTGAAATGGCAGGCTCCTAAACCACTCCAAAAGGATTTATTAAAGAATGTCTTTCAGAGCCAGAAAGTATAGTTGTAAGAGCTGTTATTTTGTACAAGAGGAAAATTCTGTTGGTGTAAGAATTATTACCTTTTTCTTATGTATTTAGAAGTCTTGGGGTTGGGTAGAGGGAAGTCAAGAGTTTGTACCGAAAGAGTTCTGCAGATACAAAGATGTACTAAGTAGTTTTGATTAATATTGAAATCATTGTTAAAGGGGGAAAAACAAACCAAAACAAAGAGGTACAGCAAAGGAAGAAGGTATCTTTGAACCTACTTCTGTGCATTGATGATTAGGATGCTTTTGGTACCTTCCGCCTGACTGGCATATGTAGTATCGAGGCTAGCAATACAAAGTCAGATAATAGAATTGCTTTGGAGAGACTTCTACTTGCCTTTCTGTCCCTCAGTGGATTTGTGTGGTTTTTGGTGAAATTCACTATCTGCTTTATTTTGTTCGTTTCCTTGTTCCGTGCTACACAGTAAGAGAGCAGTAAGTTATCAGACATAGGGACTGAAAGGGAAGATGAAGATAGCCTTCTTGTTCCATAAGAAGTGGGAGATGAAGCAGCAAAGAAGACAGGAAGACTGATTCAGGAAGATAACACAGTAGCTTACAACATGGAGGACAAGAGAGATCCTTAAAGGTAAAAGAACTGACAAAATTTCACAGTAGGCACTAGTGGGAGATGAGAATCCAAGGGAAACATCATGCCATGTGAGAAACAAGCTTTCATTGATCACAACATGCCATGATGTTTCCATGATAGCACTGTCTAGGAAACCATTAACAGTCGTGAGAAGGGAATACAATATCTGACAAGTTTTTGTTTTGTTTAAAGAGGTACACATTAAAAATACATCTAACATATGGGACACAAAGAATCTAAATAATGTTATTAAACTTCTGGTAGATGTGAATCTCCAGGGATGTTTACCTATGCTTTTGAAGAAAACGGAAAACATTAGTGTTTGCATTTCCAGGCTTAATTCATCATTTTATTTTGTTCTGTTTAAAGAAATCTATGCAAAATTATTAAGTTACTCAAAATAAGCCCAAAACAGAAGACTGAGTTTTATAAACATTTTACATATTTGTGTTTAATTTGTTGAAAATAGTATAAAATCTGCTCACATTTGGCATCCCAAATACAAATATTAGGAACCCAATCCCCGATGCAGTATAATTTTTAACAGGGTGATTTAACAGTCTTCCAAGAGATATTGTGCACACTTTTATTTTAGAATAAGGAATTTTATTTTAGTATAGGAAAAAGAATATGTACGCATGCCTTTGTGCCTTATCAACTGAACTACTGTGTGTTAGTTTCCGTGCACATCTGTATTCACTGCAGAAGAAAAAGAAAAGAAAGTCCCACCAACGGTATTTGATTTGGAAATATATTTATGCAGCAGGCACAAAAAATTAGACTAGGAGGTCACAGTGCATAGAGGGTCTTTCACCTCTAAAATATAAACCTTCTATCTTCTAGCACAGGAGGGTTAAATGCAGAGCTTTTAAGTTGAGAAAATATGCAGTTCATGTGAAAGGTTTGATAGCACTATATACCCACCAAAAGCTTAAATGTGCCTGACTGGTTTTATGGAAGACAGTAAATTAGTCTTTCCTTTACCTTTGACAGGTGAGAAGCGGTTCTTGCATGACCGGTGGCTATCACCATACATCCGCTACCACACAGGTGAGGCTTTCAGTTTCAAAATGATGACTGGTAAGAAAAACAAGATGTCTTTCCTGGTTATAAATTTAACTCTTCTATGATTAGTCCGGGCCAATTAGGACACCCCTGGGGTTCAGACTATGGCTGAAGAACAAGCTTGAAAGCCTGATTAGCTGAGGTCTCTTGATACTTGTTCTTGGTAGTAAATGCTGGCACATATAGTATTGATTTTCATTTAGATATCTTAATGTTTCCAGACAATCCTAGCAGATGTGGGCTGAACTCAGATCTACGAGAGTGCTGGGCTGCAATCTGCAAGCATTTTTCTTGCCATTTTGTTTCATTTTTCCCAAACTTAACTGATTTGGAATCAGGAGATATAAATGAAAAATGCAGAGTTTGCCTATCAATCATGGCATGTACAAACATTGCTACTGCCCTTTTCTAACATCCTATTACCACTGGGTAGTTGGCTAGTCAAACAGGAATAAAAATTACACTGCAAACATCATAAGTTAGGCTTGATTTGTTGAGCAAGAAGCCTGACAATTCTGTAAGAGTTATATACCTCAGCCTCGCTGAAAATCAGCCTTGTTATGGCTCTGGTACGTCTATAAAGATTGTTCATTTCATATAAAACAGCTACCTGCACTGAAAGGCCTGAAAGGAAGAATGATGCTGGTTATAAATATAGAGGAAAATCTATTTGTCTGCCCCTTCGTGCTGTTAGCGAGTCACACGATGCAGCCCTTATGCTGTTCCCAGGCAGCAGGGGGAGTTTTCCATGGCCACCTTTTGCTTTCATCTTCTGGCCTGGACTGAAGCACATCATCTCTCTTTGTCATATGAGATAAAGCAATGAAGTGTGACCAGTGCCACTGCATTGCACTCTGCCCACCAGGAGCACGTTAATGATAATGAAAAACTATACTGCACCACATTTAAACTAAATGTGAGCGTAAGGCTGTCTGTCGGCAGACTGGTATAACAGTTAATGTCATAAAAGATAAATAGAAATTATTAGAATTGGCTTGGAAGGGATTTTTTATAGAGCAGGGTTGTATTCCTTTACAGATACATTATCAGACTGTTAAATCTAATTTCAGACTACTGGGCAATTAAAATGATTAACATTATTTACTCATATAGTTCGATTCATTAAAGTTTTAAACACCCTTTACACACTATTTATGTTGAAAATGGAGAAATAACGTGTTAAAATGTCTTGGATCATTAATCATTCAAATTTCCTGTATAACTACTTTCTCAAAACCTTAGCACCACAGTGAATATTTACAAACCTCAGAGGCATTTTTGAAAGGATGAACAAAATCAAATTCCACCCACCTCTGATATGTCCAACAGACCTTTGGTAGCTCCCAGACACTTTGTGCTTGCAAGTAAAATCAGGCAGAAAATTCCTAAAAGACTGTTTTAAAAGTTATCCTACCCAGGGACTTGTACAAGTCTTATCTGTCTTCACCTGGGGGCTTGCTCCCTCTGATATTTGAAGGTAACAGTATGGATGCTGTTACTGAAGCTAATAGGAACTCCAAGTATAAAGTCTTGTATACTGAAATGAAAATATACTCTGAGTCTGGCACTTAGTTTTCAAGTGTGTCAGATGAAATTTTTTATTATCTACTGACAAACCAGTTTATTAGATGGATATAAGAAGAGATCTTCAGGCTAGTAAATGCTGCCATTCGTTAGAGGTGAAACACCCACTTGCCTTCTGTGTTGGCATTTGTAACAACTTCTGAAACACCGTGGGAAAAGTCATGAAAGCCTGTATACAGTATGTGACAAGACAATTATAAACCATATTTTAATGCTGGTCTTTTGAAAATATTAAGTCTGCAGGCTTTTTAGTGGTTTGACACACTGTTATGTGGTTTGGTTTGTGGTTGGTGGGGTTTTTTTTTTGTTTTTTTATTCCTGCACCTACTGAAAATCATAGAACCATAGAATGGTTTGAGTTGGAAGGGACTTTAAAGATCCTCTAGTCCAATCCCCCTGCCATGGGCAGGGACACCTTGCACTAGACCTGGTTGCCTAAAGCCCCATCTAACCTGGCCTTGAACACTTCCAGGGATGGGGCATCCACAGCTTCTCTGGGCAACCAATTAAACACGTGTCTTACCACCCTCACAGTAAAGAATTTTTTCCAAATATCTAATCTAAATCTATCCTCTTTCAGTTTAAAACTGTTACCCCTCATCCTATCACTATACTCCCTGTTAGAGAGTCCCTCCCCATCTTTCCTGTAGTCCAGGAGTGCCTTCTTCATCCATGCAGGCCTCCTGGCATTTTTGCCTGACTTCTTTGCTGGGATGCATTGCTCCTGAGCTTGGAGGAGGGGATCCTTGAATATTAACCAGCTTTCTTGGGCCCCTCTTCCCTCCAGGGCTTTATCCCATGCCACTCTACCAAGCAGATCACCGAAGAGGCCAAAGTCTCCTCTCCTGAAGCCCAGGGTAGCGAGCTTGCTATGCACCCTCCTCGCTACCCTATGGATCTTGAATGCCACCATTTCACGGTCACTGCAGCCAAGGCTGCCTTTGAGCTTCACATTCCCCACCAGCTCCTCTTTGTTGGCGAGAACAAGGTCCAGCATAGCACATCTCCTTGTTGGCTTCTCTATCACTTGGAGAAGGAATTTGTAATCAATGCATTCCAGGAACCTCCTGGATTGCTTACGCCCTGCTGTGTTGTCTCTCCAACAGATATCGGGGTGGTTGAAGTCCCCCATGAGGACCAGGGCTTGTGAATGTGAGGCTGCTCCTATCTGTCTATAGAGGGCCTCATCTGCTCAGTCTTCCTGGTTGGGTGGCCTGTAGCAGACCCCTGCTATAATGTCACCTGTCCCTGCCCTCACTTTAATCCTGACCCATAGGCTCTCAGTCAGCTCCTCATCCATCCCCAGGTGGAGCTCCGTGCATTCCAGCTGGTCATTGACATAGAGAGTTGACACCCCTTTCTTGTGTCCCCTGCCTGTCCTTCCTAAAAAGCCTGTATCCTTCCATTCCTACACTCCAGACATAGGAGCCATCGCACCGCATCTCCATGATGCCAGTGAGATCATAGGCCTGCAAGCAAGTGCGTGTTTCTAATTCCTCTTTATTCCCAATGCTACGTGCATTCGCAGAGAGGCATTTAAGTTGGGCCCCTGATGAAGCTGACTTGCTGGCTGGAATTCCTTTGTGCTGCTCTTGAGGTTCTCTCCTGCTGACCAGTGATCCCTCTCCAGGCTCTGGGCATCTATTGCTGGCACTAGCATCAAACTGGTAGGAGTGGGATGGATAAGTCTGGGCCTTTTTGAAAGAAATGCTGTAAATTACAATGAGCGGTTGGATATAATCTAGACTCTGGTCCCACATTCTGGGAAGCCAAATTATGGTGTTTGCCTGTGCAATGGTAGAACTTGTGGCCCATGAACTGCCTCATATTGCACCAGGTAAGAAAGCTCAATATTTGCATGTCAGAAGTTCAAAGCAGCACACAGGCCTGCAGGAAGCATGCTGCTTGTGTCACTGAATGTCCTGTTTCTCAGACAGGCTATAGGCTCAGTAGGCCAGATATGCTGAATAAGTGTGGTCATTACTCTTCCTGTGGTACTATTAGTAAGAGGAAGAGGTAATTATAATTAGCCTCTTTGAAATCACCTGGGGCTCAGCTGATATGTCAAAAATGTAGATGGTATTAAACATGTAAGTCGTAGCTATATTTTCCCAGCCGGCAGCATGATCCTAGCACCAATACCATATTTAGTATGCTAGGGTCTTTCACTCTGAGAATCTCGAGGAGTATTCAGACTCCCTCCTCGATGCCTATTTCAGGAGCTATGCGCTCCCTGGGTAGACAGTGGAGAAGTGGCTTCCTAATTTAGGTGTTCTGGATCAGGCCCAGTTATCTTACGGATTTACTAAGGAACACTGCCTCTGAATTTACTCACGTGAACAGCATGCCCAAATTCAGTTAGAGACAACTGCAGTAATTGTAGGATCATTAGTAAATGATATACTGACAACGAATATGTGCCCAGTCAAGTAGCTCGTGTTCCAGTAAGATTTGACAGTATGAGAGGGTCAACTAGCTGTAGAGGATCCACACAACCATTCTGGGAGAGACCATTTTTTACCTCTCTGATGTGCCAGTTTCTCCCTTTATCCCATTACTCTTATTCTCTGTGTAAGACTGCCTGACATAGCAAGTGGCTCACTCCAGAATCAAACTATGCTATTTTACAGTACCGTGTACTGTATCTGATGCGGTTCTAACTCTAGACAATAAAGGGAACTGTCAGTCTCTATCAGTGAGGATGTTTCTAATGCTGTTCCACCATTTATTTCAAGAGCAACACGAGCAGAGCCTTTCCCTTGAGAGACTGACAGCCGTTATAATCTCTGCAATACTATAAGCTTTTGCTGACTTTAGGGAACAGAAATCCCAGAGGTACTCCTCAATTTCATCTCAGTGTATGGTGCTCTAAGCCAGCTCATCAAATCGGCATACAGAAGCACTACACCATTGCAGAATAGGCCTGATAATTAACAGCTATTCAGATGAATATTAAGATAAACCACTTTCAATTTGCTTAACTTCTTCCTACCCCGAATCCAGCTGGAGGGAGGCAAGGTGGAGAAGTAGTCTCCTAAACTTGGACTGAGATCACTACCTCTCATCTTGCTGCTGTCAGCTATGTCCTATGTGTCTGTGTCTTATTCAGAAGCCTGGGACTTCAGCATATTTGTGATCTCTGGTGTCACTATGATAGTTGTGACTGCTGCCACCTCCTTCCAAACTTTTCTTGTAAATTTGGATGGCGGAAGGTGGGGTGAGGGAGAGAATCTAAAGGACTGAAAAGGGCTTCCCTATTCGTATTGGAGTAGGGAGAACAGGAAATACTCCTGTTGCATTGGTTTTATACACCAGAAATTTATCCATCATTTTGGTTTGTGACAGAGTTTTGGTCTTCAAGTTGACCTAGCTGTGTTTGGTCTCGTGGTATTAGTATCGATTTGGATGCCCTGAGTACCTTTGCCTAAGCCTAGCTCTCCTGGGGGTTGTTGGACTTGTTTCCCCACGGGGCTGCGGATGAGTTGTACTCAAATGATCAGTGAGAGGAATATCCTGAGCTGAAAATATAAACCCAGAATACCACAAAACCTCACAGATATCAGTGAAATACAGAATACAAAATTTAGTCCAGGTCTCTGCCTTTTCTATTTTGCTAATAATCAAAATTATATAAGATGGGAATGACTTCTATGGTCGATATATCTGGGAAATTATTTTTCCTTTGAGTTTTTTAGACTTCTTATACCTCCCATTGATTTTGATTATTTACTGTTTGACAAGGGGAACGCAGGCAGCCCATGCTGTGCGAAAGATCAGAGGTGCCTTCATTCCTCAAGGCTATTGCCTTCTTTAATTCTTCAGTGTAGGATCAGTGAACTGATTGCATTTTCTTCTATTTGACACTTTATATTTCACATTTCTTCATCAAACTATGGTAACATGCTCTCTTTTAGAGCAGGCTGCTCTGAGAATATAGCCTTTTTGACTTGGCCATTATTATAACGCTTTGGTGACTTGTAACAGCAACTTTCAGCCACTGTCCTGATTAACCATCTTTCAGTTGAGCTGGATGGAGTTGAGTATCTTGTTAATCCACTTTCTGTGCTTTTCTTGTATTGGTGTTACATGTATTTCATATTTAATCATCACATGATGTGACTTGAGGGCAGTTGTTCTTTGATTTTTTTTCTTCAACCAGGATAATCTTACAGGCCTGAAGGGAGATTTTTTTAGCTGCAAACACTGTATGCCAAATCTGGAAGTACAAAACACAGATCAAATATTTGCAAATACAAATAGATGTATAATCTATTTGGGCACGTAGTTATGCGTGTGCATTTTTGAAAAAACAGCTCCTTGGACAGCCATGTTTTACAATGATGGGAAAGAAGCCAAGGGATATGGGTGTTTAGAGTCTTCCTGCTTTCTAAGTGATCCACTTTCTATTAGAAAATAGTTAATGTAAGTATCTAAAATAGAAAAAAACCAGAAGTTAGTTCTGCCAATCTTAAACCTGACTTTAGGTCATGGTTCCAAATATTTTGATCAAATAGGCTTCTCTCTCCTTTCCTCTATTGTAAGATATGCTATACAATATATATTTCCAGTGACTAATGTTTGTGCTGTGAGTCCCTGTAGATGAAAACTTGGGTGATGTTAGATCAAAGTCTCCACTAATTTCATAATTTCTTTATGAAGAAATGTTTGTTTTCAGCCGTAGTTGGCATCAGTCTAAATGAATCAGTAAAATGGGATGATCTCAGCTCATATAAATAATAACAGCCTTCTCCTGTTACAAATGCCTTTCTTCTGGAAAAGCCAGTTGTCCCACATTAATGCATTTCTAATCAAAACCACTAAGCCCCATGTGGTATTTTTTAACACATTTGAGAACCCTGGTTAAGACAGAGTTCTAAATGTACTGGAAACCAAAGTTCATTGTTGTTCAACACTCAAGAGAATGTACAAAGAGTATACCCTTGTATTTCTGTGTTATCCTGCTTATCAGTTTCATAGTACTGAGTCTCATTCTCTTTCCTCCTCCCCTTTCTCTGCTTTTTGTGCAATGGCCTTCATGTTACCATATTACAAGGTTTATCCTCTCTTTCCCTCTTAAACATAATGAACATCAGAAAAGGTCCCTGAGGCATAAACAAAAACCAAGAGGGGAACGTCCCAGAATACCAGGGGATGATGAGGAAGGAAGTCCACAATAGTTCAGACTAACAAAATGCTAGAGCTTAAGATAGAGCCTGCCTACAGAAATGCTGCTTGAAAAGAATTTGTTCACATTTTTGTGGAAAGAAAAAAAAAAAATCTTAAAAGATACTTTTATCTTATAAGATACTTTTGATTCTGTTTATTTTTTAAAACAATGGCATATACTTCCTCTGAGTCATCATTAATTGATTTGCCAAAATCTCATATTGTGGCATGTAAGGTAGAAAACAAACAAGAATTACTAGAGTCATTATTACCTAAAATTTCTCATGCTGTGGAGGCCCTTCAAAATCTAAGTGCATCAAAACCCCCTATGTTTCAGGTTTAACTGAATTTTTACTAGTTTAATGCAGAACTTTTAGCACAAGTTGTGCTGAAATACACAATTAAAATAAAAAAGTTAACATAGTGTTTTCTAAAATTTACTATTTTTAATCACAGAATCGTATAATTAATGCAGGTTGGAAGGTCAGCTAGTCTAACCACCTGCCTAAAGCAGGGCCAACTATGTGAGGTTGCTCAGGACCATGTCAAATTCAGTTTTGCATATCTTCAAGGGTGGAGATTGCATGGCCTCACTGGGTCCTTGTTTCAGTATTTGACCACCCTCTTGTTAAGTAAGTAAGTAAATAAGTAAGCTAATAAAATTTTCTCATGTTGCAACTTGTGTTTCAGGGATGTGGAAGCCTGAGGGTAGACTTTTCAAGTAAAAGCAGCGTCAAAAAACGCTCAGTACCCTGACTTCTTCTTTGTCACTAGGTCTCCTGTGCCCACATTTTCTTTAGTCTTCCTTTTGTTGCTGTTGTACTTAAGGAAACCCTTCCGGTTCTTCCTAACATCCCTCACTAGTTTTAGTTTGACTTTCCTAAATCCATCCCTACGTTCTTGGGCAAGGTCTCTGCTTGGTAGCCTGTTCCCACTCTTACCTTCTATGTGTTTCCCTTCCACATCAGCAGAAGTTCCTTGTTCATTCGTGCTGGCCTTCAGACACACTTCCTCAAATTCTTGCATGTTGGAATGGACTGATCTGGGCTTTGAGGAGGTTTTATGTGACAAAAAAAAAATTCAAGAAGGGGGGAGGGGATGGGGAAATCAATATTTTAATTTCCAGTTCTGGCCTGGTAATTACAAGGTAAGCAAATATATTTCTGTGTATAAGTTAGGAAGGAAAACTGCCCTTGATGGCAAATTTGGCAACAGAAGGAATGAGAGGGAATGGAGAGTGGTAATGAAAGGGTTTAATTACAGCATGCACAATTCAGAGCTTGCAAAAAACTGAGATAAAATGATGAATTCTGTCTTGAGGACCTATAGTTCAACTATTCTTCCTAGCATAAATAGGACTTGTGCAGAGTGATTGTCTAGCTGACAAACAGTTCTGTGTTACTTCATTATACTGAACATCTTTTCCTTCAGAACTTTTACATTTTTTTTTTTTTAATCAGAAGATTGTGAGGAAAAATTAATTACTGGCCACGACACACTGCTTTTTGACAGAACTGTATCCATTTAGGTGGAGGATAGAGCTTACCCTCTTTCTGGGTGTGCGTGACTCTTAAATGGTCTAAACCATGCAGGATGGAAAAAGACCTTATTGGAGGCGCACTTAGAAAGAAGTGCCTATCTGAAATTATTGTTCAGCACACCTGGAGTCTCTTTCAACTCATATGAGGCTACTTCCCACAGTGTCAGCACAAAATGGTTATTCCAGAAGGATAACAGAAGCTAGAAATTTAGTTAAAACGTGTTCACACGCAGAAGGAAAACCAAGCATGCCAATGCACTTCCTCTAGTTAACTTAAATTGCCCCTCTGACCCTGCAGTGCTTTTCACTGATGTACTGCTGTAACATTACTTGAATGACATTTTGTCATTTGCTGAACGTTAACCTGCAAAAATGCTATCTTTGCTCCTTCACTTTGAGACAGGATGACATGCACTGCAGCCCCCAGTTGTTGGGGGGTAATTTTATGCTCCTTTCCTGACAGACAGGTTCCAACAGCACCATATGTCAAAAGCTCCCAACCAATTCTAGTCATGTAGCTACACCGTCCAGCTGTCACAGCTATAATTATTGAAACTAAAGCCCAAAGAAGTTCATAGTTTTGGAAATACTCTAGTCTCCTTAGATCTTTACTACTGATGTTATAGCTGATTAGGACCCTGCCAGCCTTCTGTTGGTCTCTTGAAAACTGCTGTAATTCTCATTCATCATGGAAGCTAACCAGCTGCTCCACAGCCATCCCCTCAAATGTGTTGCTTGATGTTATACTTTGCTGTTGTCCTGACCTTGATACTTTAGATGTTCAAACAAAGGCTACTTATTCTGTTAGAGTTGGTACAAAAGGATCCAGTTAACTACATTCTGCACAGAAAAATGAAAACATTTTTAGGTAAGTACCTGGTGTCCCTGTGAAGATTGCTATGAATCTGCACTCATTTCTCGGTCATCCTGCTACATTTTCATGACCATTTCAGGCAGGGGAGTGAGAGGCTGTGACCTCCTGGAATGTTCTCCTGTCGGGCTGATGCTGAGCTTTTGGCAGGAATATCTATCTTGTCTCTTAGCAGAGACAAAAGGGACTCCTGTAATCAGAGTTTTGAGCCTTTACATTCACTTTTGACACTTTTATCCGAGTGTAATGTAGCTTAACATCTTTTGATTCTCTTTGAAACTTTGGTCTGAGTAGAGAGTCCAACTGTCGGCTTGTTCTATGAAAATCTTAAAGCTAAAAATTTTATGATCTTGAGGTGTTTATAAGTTTTAACCTTTTTGACAGCCTTTTCATTCATATCCATTGCAGTGCTAGATATGTGTAGTACATAAAGCAGGACCTTTTTAGATTGCATTTTCACATTGTTTTCTTTTTTGTCTCCAGGAATCAGGCCCTCTTGTACCCATTGCCGTAGCTTCACTGACAGCGTTAGTTATGCTTTTCTGGTTTGTTCATTCACTTAGGAGGCGTTTTTTTTATTCTAAATATATGAAGGCTTTTAAATTTAAATAAAAACCATGTAATTTAGATGGCTTATATTTTGATCAAATAGTGACTTGTAATCTTGTGCATAGACTCCAATATACTGCTCTGAACCTGGATTTCCTAAACTCTTTTGAGATGCTAGGTAAGAAATTGTCAATACATTTAAAGAAGAAATGTTTTATGGATGAGGAGAGATTTTAAAGTGTGAAAAGCCAGAACTGAGTTGGAATTCCTAGACTGGAACAACTGACTAATTTTATGAAGAAGATGAAGAGGGAAATTTGTTAAACATATTCTTTAGCAACTGTCTTTTAGTAATGAAGAAACTATTTCAACAAAAACCAACACCAAAAGAAAGTGGAATTTTATATTGTTGGTGAGAAAGCTCAGAATGACTTTGAATATTGGAAGAAAATCAAGTGTGGTGTCATGCAGATCACTGGCTCCTATTTACAGGCAGCAAGGATGATGTAGATTTAAAAGGCAGACTAGATTTTTCTGAATACACATAAGAAATTATCCCAAACAGAAAACAAACTGTCTCTAATTTATGGTTAATTCATAGTTCTAAGATACCATTTAATGGTCAGATTGGGAAAGAATGATGAGATTTGATCTAGCGGATCCTAAGGTCCTCATTGTTTTCCAAATCTCCAGGTGCAGGATTTTGTACTTTTTTACTAACTAGCTCTTGGTGGAAGCCTGAAGTCAACAACTTCTGGACAATTGATTGCGCTTGGGCCCGCTTTTGGTACTCCTGGTAGTCCTCCTTAAAGTGAGCTGAATTATAGGCGAAATGCAACTGTTCAGTAGGTGTCTGAAGGAGAATAAAAAGAGAGTTATCAGTCAAAGAACTCTACAGCTGGATGGCCAAAGACACGGAAAGAGAGTAAACAAAGAGAAAAACAACTGGAGAAGCAATCAGCGTAAAAGCAGCAGAAGGATGTGTAAAGAGAAACATGACACATGGATTGTATCACAAATAAGAGAGCTGAGTGAGACGTTTGAGCTGCTTATGTCAGCAGTGAAAGACAAGCCTGAGCAAATGATTTAGGACAGCGAGCAAAGAATAAGTGATGGAAAGAATATTTCAAAGCGCTATATAATGTGGGGAACAAGATAGATGAAAGAGTTTTTTAGAAGTTTCCCAGTAAAAATGAAGGAGAGAATACATGTTGGAATTTTGAGACATAGAAAAAAATCATTAACAAACTTGAAAGAAAAAGGTGAAAGCATAGGTGCAGGGCTCTGGCTAGCATGCCACAACACTGAACAAAACACAACCTGTTCAGAACAACAAGGCTTACAAAAACCATCCAGGACTGAGTGAGTAGGGGAAAGTGAAAAGAATACAGATCTGCTTCAGAAAATAGTAAGAAAGAAATGCTTACAGAATGTATGAGGAAGATACAACAGATATTTTCATGTGATATTCTTAATAAGACAGAAATTGATGTAGATACAATATAGCTGAACCTACTAAAATCTTTCATAGTCTTGAAAATAGCTTTTTCAAGCTACCTGGCAGAAATGGCATATTTTGGGAGCTTATGGCCACCAAAAACCTTAGTTAAACTAACAGAAAACATTTACAGAAAGTTATAAATTGCAATTAGAGAAGAAGCCAATAGAAAGGATTTCCATGATCACTGGAGTGGGACAAGCCAGGCTGCTGTTACTGCCTTTGTTCAGTTTAGGACTGGTTTTGAATTAAAAGATTAAGGGAGAGAGGGTAAGAATCATATTGTGTGAGAAAATAGTGAAAAAACATAGCTTGTCAGAGGGTATCATCTTACAGCTTCATTAAAGAAGCTTCAGAGGTTCCTCAGAGAAACTAAGACCAATAAGCAGAAATTCAGACTGAGGGTCAGCATACAGAGATAAGGAATGAAGTCTGAGACAACTTAAAAGGGACTGTTGAAAGACAGTTTGAGGAATTTCAGGTAGGTGTTCTTTTCCTTTTGCCTCGTGTTTGATAATAGTTCTGTTTCTTCTTACCAAACTGAGTCTCTTGTGTCAGTAAAATTATCTTCAATATAAACTTTTAAAAAAGAGAATGTGTGGGAAATAGCACCCTGGAAAGCTGTTTGTGGAGCTTTCATACTTAATCTAATGGATCTAAGTATTAAGCAATCTGGAGAGGCCAACTTAGTTGAGAGCACCCATACAACTGATGGCTAAGATACCACTACTAATTCATAACAAGTTTGAATGTTCTCAGTGATGTAGATGTCAAGTCCTTTTCCCTCTTGTTATATCTAACAAATAATTGGGAAATTTCCTAAACCCCTTAGATTTATGTAAATGATAGTCAAGTGCCCACTTTGCATCTACCGTGTGTAATCGGGGAGACGGTGGGGTTTTAATGTTTTGATTTAAATAAAAGTTGGAAACAATTGTAAAAAGGGCTTTGGTTGATTATATGTAACTTTCTTATCCTTCTGGAAATCATAGTTGGAGATCATGTAGAACATGCTTAATTCTCTATTGTTACATAGTATTACCAAAACAAATGCAAGCTTAATAGAGCAATACTATACGTTGCAGCAGGATTGCTGCAAAAAGATTCAAACAGGGAGCTCACTGGCTTAGTAAGTACTATGTTGAGTTGGATATGGAATCTTTACTTGCATGCAAGAAAAAAATGAAAGTGATTTCTCTGATTTATTGATTTATTGTACTTATGCTAACTGAGGCAAAGAAAGTACCCAGCTCTCCTAGGAAGTGATAGGATTATGTTTGTTTAACAAAGATTTTGGGGTTTAATTATTTTTAATACTTAAAAAAAAAAAATCTGTCATATGAAAATTTTTGATTTTCACTTTTAGACTGTTGAGTTGGCATATAAAGAAAACTTTGTTCTTACAAGATACTTTGGAAATTATTCAAAGACAACAATACTTTTATAAACTTTTTGTAAAGTTTTAAAAGAATGTAGCAGTAGCCATGTAATTACCATAGTGGATTGACACCCATCTGCTTTGTTAGGAAGAATTGTTACTTAAGGTAATTATGAAATTGGACTAAATGTTGATATAGTTGCAGTTTGTATTTTTTTAAATAGTAGCATGTAATAGGGGGGAAAAAAACCCAAACCCAAGAGTCAAGAAAATAATAGTTGTTCATAAGATTTTTTTTTTTTTTTTTTTTTTAAACTGACAGTGTGGTACAGAAGTCTGCTAGGCAGAAGTATGCCAAACTCATTTTTATCATTATTGCTGTAATTATTGTATATTACAATAATGTACTTTAAATTTATGTTCTTGAGCCATCATTGGTATATAAGACTATATGTGTAGCTATACATACCTAATTATTTGTAGAAGGTATTAGTATTGTAAATACAGCTTATCTTTGTTATGAGAGTGGCATTAATAACAGAATTTCATAAATGCCAACATATAGTACAATAATTTCAAGACTCTCTGAAAATATGGTGTATTGTAGCTAAAGATGTTCACAAATGCATGTTGTGTGTGTGGATGGGGAGGGGGAGGAGGGCTGTTTTGTGCTTAGAATGCTTTCTGATGCATAAATATTAGCATTAAATAATTTTGAATACCTTGTTTCCTAAAAAGATTAGTAGCTCTTCTCTATGTGATAAATTGTGCAAGAGTTATTGTTCACACCAGTCTTCATACTGTATTATTCTGTGTAGCTTTAAATAACCAAGTCCAAATTATGCTCAGCAAGCTGCTGGAAAAGCTTGGAGGAATCTCAGAGCTGAAGGGCTAGTTTGTGCCCTGACTTACATCCTGTGCAAATGCACTGACTTCATGCTGGCTGTAAAGGATATAAGGTGGTAAAGGATTTAATCTGTAGCTTTTTTTTTTTTTTCCCCCGCTTAGCTTGATTCTATATTTTCCTATTTTTTATTTACTTATGGCTCCATCCTAATGCAGAGGAACATTGTGCCTATGTATTGCTAGTTTGTAGAGAGCAGCATTTCAGCCTCTTTTACTTGGCATCTCGAATTTTACATGAAGCTCTTATTTAAAAAAAAAAAAAAAATTAAATAATTGTTTACCAAAACTCCAACTTGTTTTGGTTCATGTTTGGAATCACAAACTTTGCACTTATAAAGTTTGCACAATAATGTATATCCTTTGTGTAAAATATACTTGTTATCTTGGCCATATATTTGTTTCCTTAAATTGGTAAGTACATGCCAGTTCTTTTTTTGTGCTTCTAGATTGTCTCATCTCAATGAGACTTGTTGCAGGTCATGTTGCTCTGATTTCAGAAGAGATCCCACTTGCTATTCTGCATGTAAAATTATAGGCATTTGGGAGACAGGCTGCACAAACATGGCTTCACTAAATTTGGTTTGAATCACCAAAAATCCAGCCCCAGCTAATGCAATATGAAGTATCAGTGTATCACTTTGCGTGATTTTATTTTTCTTCCTCTCTTCTAATTGTCTAGGAGTAACTTCTTATGCTAGAAAACAGAGAGACTGAAATAAGGGTTCTTTGGAAATATCAGAGTCATCTTGCTATACTTAGGTATTTTCATCTGATTTTGTTCCCTGATAACTTCTGCAGCAAGAAAACGTCAACTTCTGGGTATTGTTAAGTGATTGACAGAAAGTGACAAAAGCAAAGACATTCAGGCATAGACCTAGTATTAATTCAAGCTGTGCAAATAATTTAACACACCAAGTGAAAGAGGTGAACTGAGCAGTTTCCACTGAGTTTAAGAACAAGGTGAAGAATTCCACTTTCTTAATGACTTTAGGAAAAAAAAGTATTTTGTAAGACTATCCATCTTACCGTAATTAGACCTAAGTCTGCTTAATAAGGAGAGTGTAAGGCCAGATACTGCATTTGCCTTTTTTGCTGTCCCACCATAAACTTTGTGTATCTTTACTAATCAGGTAGTCCCACTGAAATAGGTGGGACTATTGTTTTAGCACATAGTGGTTCATCATGTGGGAGAGGACTTTGTGAATAGGTCCTCCTGAATTACTCTTTTATTAGCCTGCTTTCTGTACTGCCATATGTTGACAATCCACCTCGCCATTGATTAATACAAGGGAAATACTAATAATTTCAATGGGAAAAAGCAAACACCATATAATGTGTAATTGCTGTCTAGTCCACAGGTCCTCCCATTGTTATTTTCAAGTGAGGAGGATGCTCACCCCTACTCAGTGGCTAAGCTAGAAAAAAAAGTTAGCTGATTGGATAGTAGAAGTGAGTGAACCAAGTTATGCTACTATTCAATGCTTGCTGCAGTTTGTTTTCATAACTGTTTAGTTTGGCAGTAATTGAATTGGAGAAGCTGGTTTAGAGTGGCAAGAATCAGAAAGTAAATGCCATTTTTTTTGTGATTAATGAGTTCAGAAATAACTGGCATTGAAAACCTTGTTGGCTTTAACCATTCCCTTCCATCAGGGTTATTGTGTAAGTCTAGTTTGGCTCTTCTGCCATTTTGTGTTTTCTGGGCATTCAGTCACAAGTCTGAATATCAGAGATTTTGGCAAAATTATAACCATTTGAAATGTTCACTGAACCTGCAAATACAATGAATAAAATTACTAGTAGATACCATAGACTAATGAGAAAAATTAACGTGGGTCAAACAGCTATGCTTAACCTCTGCAACTTGCCCAAGACAGTTTTTCACTAAGTGATTGAAAACAATTGTAATCTCCACTTGAAATCTGATTCAGACTATAATGTGGAAAAATGCTTCAAAAAGGACAGTAACCCTTGTCAGTCACATTATAGAAAAGTACTTAGTGAAAACACGAGCTTTGTGCTTTCGGATCAGGGCCTCTTTTCATCACTGTAGTAGAATTCCTAATGGACTTCTAGAGAAAAGGAAAAGACTGTCTTCATATCCTTTATCTCCACCAAAGCTGTGAAGTTTGCCTCCTAGGATCCCTCCTTAAGTGGCCATTAGAAGTTTTTGCATAACCTTGCCACATCACCTACCGTAGCTGTTCTCTCATGGCATTTACTCCTCCAGAAGAAGTTTTCTGCCTTCTCAAGAAGTTAGAGAAGAGGGTGTCAGTGAGAACTCTCACTGAGACTTTCTCCAAGTACAAGAATAAGCTTTGTGTAGGGAAGCCATCGTAAAAGGAAGGAGGGCTGAAAACTTCAATTTGCCCCAGTTCCGACCCACCATTAATAAGTGCCATGGTTTTCTGTTTCCTTATAGAAAGTTTTGGAAATTTACTCCTGTGCAAGCATAGTTTTTTGAAAGATCCTTTAAGGAAGCTATTAACTCTCCTGGCATATGGAGAATTTATAATTTCTGCAAGTGTTATATAGGAGAGACCCTCTCATGTGACCTTATGATGCATTTAACTTGTGTTATGAAATCTGCCTCTATATCTGGCAATAATTTCAAAATTTCCTAAGGTCTCTGTTTAAACTATAAGAGAACTCCCAAGCACAAACTGTTGCTGAAGGGGAGCTAAAGTTATGGTATGTTATGCTTAGGTAAGAGATATTAACTGAATATTTTAATTGTTTAGGCAGACCAGACGTAAAGCAATGATATGTACATTTTCAAAAGTAGTCTCAGCATTTACTTTTGTATTATGTACTGATGCTCTGTCACTCCCTTTCTTCCCTGTCTCCCAAAGACATTGTCTAATGTCTTTCTAAAATGCATTTCATCTCATGCAGATAACTGACGCTGATTCTGCTGGCCAAAATTTGTAACTATTACATTTATTTTTTTACTATTGCCAACTGCATGAGGAACTGTGGCTCTTCTCCCTCCACCACCTCCCTTCCCCCTAAGAAGCTCCCCTTTCTTAAGAAAAAGAATCTATTTCTTATGATGGTTTTCACAAAGGATTGTAATCCTCCCAGTTGACCATCTCACCTCTGACCAACCATCCCACTTGCACCTCTTTGAAAATAGGTGGTTATGAAGCGTTTTGCTCTTTTCCCTTTGGAGTATGAAAAGAATATCCTGTATGTGGGGGTTATGTATGATTCTTATACAAGTAGAAGTGTAACATTGATGGCTGGTGAAAATAAGGAAAGCTTTTTCTAGTGCTAATACACATGTATCTTAATCACAACAACACTACAACAATGTAGTTTCTTTGCAAGATAATATATGTTGTTAGAGTTTGTTTTGCTGGAACTTAACAACTATCAGCTGGAATAAGTTCACATACCTGATGTTACAGGCTTCAACAGGTAGTTTGGTGGTCACTAATCTGACTTACAGAAAGCTTTGGCTGCTCACGCTCTTGTTTCCAGCACTGGTTAACTGTTCTACAGGTCTATAGCAAGTTCTACTAAGACATGAGGATAAATGAGTGTTTTTCCCCTAAAAATCCAATGCATCTCGGATATTAGGGCATTGTTGTTGAAGACTGTTGACTCTGCTGCCCTCTAAAGAAGCTTTGTTTTAATTTGTCTGAATTAATTAAATACTAAAAGAAGTTCAAATAGTGGGTTTTCTGTCAGGAAGCACAGCCACTGATGTAGGCCTGCTACTGCAGCTGGCAGGGGCTTGAACTATTTCTGTAAAAGTTTTTATCTGTTCTATAAGTTTATATAAATTTCCTTTCAAACTTGGAGCTTGTATGCCAAGCTTTAAAATGAGAAAGTGAATTTTTATAGTCCTGTTATAATAGAAACGTTGACCTTAATTATTGTCACATGAATGACTTAAATAATATAGGAAAAATTAAGTAAATAATGAAATTATAAAATTATATTTTATTCTGTTAAGTCCTTAGAAAAACAGCATTATAACTTAAAAAACCGCAGCAAGTAAAAATGTTTACAGTTAGTTATGTTGATTCTTTGCCACCTCCCTTTCTCCTCCTTTAAAAAAACCAACCCACAAAACATTGTTTTAGGCGAAAGCTGTTTCTATCATACTATTTTTTTTTCCAAGACAAACACTCAGTGCCTAGACTTTTAAACAAGTGCTTTATCCTTGAAAATTAAAATAAAATATTCTCATGTAATCAGTAAATTTTGTTATGAAACTTTACAGCAGCTATATTAAATGATAAGAATAACTACTATTTTGAAATTCTGAACATCTTATAATTAGACCAGCCTTTAAGAAATATTCAGAGTTAAGGCACATTAGAATGTATTCCACAACATGGAGACAGCCCTGACAAAGAAACATTATTCTTAGATTTACAATTAATTACCCTTATGTCTATACCTTGCATTCAATTTGCATATCTTAAAAGTGCTGTAAATTTCATAGCACTCCCTTGTTATTTAAGATCATTCCGCTTTAGTAAAAGTTTCTACAGTGATAACTTTCTCTTGATTATGTAGTTGTGAGGTCAATAAATCTGGCTTTACTTTGCTCTACAATGTTATAATTTTTCTTTTTTTGTGTGTTTTTCATTATTTTGCTCCTTGTTCCTCCTGCCCTCTCATTTATAATCCCCCGAAGAACCAGTAGATAGAGAAGTCTGGCTAGAAGACGAAGTGAGTGGTCAGATTCTCAGATGTTATCTTTTTCCCAGAACGCACTGGTACTGGGTGTCTGACATGTTCTATACATCTTTCTAGTGTCAACCTCATTAAACAAATACAACTTGATGTATAGCTCTCAAGAAATGAAATTTCATGCAATGAATTTGTTCTGTTCCAGCTTGTGTTCCTTTTTCTCCCTCTTTCTTTTCTACTTCAGGAGTAATTTTGTACATTCTTGATTTCTAGCATAATTTCACATGGTGACTATTTATAATTTTGTACCCTGAAATTTATCAGTGTTTCTCTGGTATTTAAAGAAATATCCATGTTTTTAGCTCACAACTTGATGTTTCTTACTTTATAAACAAGGAGTCATTACCGCTGGTTAAGATGTGATACACCATTCAGAATGTGGTTCACTATGTTTGCTTTGGTCAGATACCTATGTGGATTTTCTCTCTATATTAGATGTCTCTCTTGCAACATGCTTGTAAATTTCACAGTCTTCTATGGATAATTATATATAAATGCTAGAACTGTGTTTTATGGTCTAATTCAAGGTTAACACAATATCCAGTAAGCCAGAAGGACACTGAACACTTTACCAGAATAGTAAATATTACTCTCATCCTTTTTTTTTCCCCCTGTTTTTTCCCTTCAGCTTAAAAGAATTTTAAAAAGAAATATATTTTCAAACTAAAATAAACCTTCTTTAATGAGACTATACATTATTTACAGAAAAATGCCACTAAACTCAATTAGTACTGGTCTCACCACTGGGTAGTTGTTGAATTTTTTTTTAAATGTAGTTCATTGAAGTAATTTACTGAATCTGGGGCAATATTCTATTTTTAATCAATTTTAAAAGTATAATGTATGAGAAAACAGTAACGCACTGTATAGATTTTTGTAGATGCACTGCTGTAAAAAATACACAGAGAAATGCATGAAGTTTATGCCCGTCTTCTTTCTTTTACTAAGAAAAATTCTTTGAATGTTATTTTAAACAGGTAATTCCTTATTACTGCCCCTCTGCGTTATTAATTGGTAGCTTTTTAGAGCTATTTTAATAGTTGTGATTGCAGTCTTTTTCATTTAATATTTTACTATATAACACTATTATTTAAAACTAGTTTGCTGGATAACAGCAGCCATCCAAAACACTGTCTGTTGCTCAGAAACAGAACTAATACAATAATGGAAAGCACAGCTATTGTATTAAAGTAATGACTAACAATACTTCATATATTAAACAGAAACTCAGATCATGGTACTTTTAAATGCTTTCTTATTGAGCGATCCAGTCATTGTGAACTTTAAAGCTGAATATATATGTTTTTAAAATGAAAGACTATGTTTTTTTCCCTTGGGACATGATGTTGAAGTTATGGGAAAGAACAGGGTGCAAGATTTAACAAATGTATTCATCTCTGCTTCTGAATTTCTCTCAGGCCTTTTAATATATAAGCAGTTTTGAAGATCTAAAGTAACTACATTTACCCTGATTTTTATGGACCTGATACAAGCAAGTGCTGAATATGGCACTATTCTATTTATAATATAACATTTCTATTTAAAATTATTTTTAAAGACCTTCCCAAAATTCCAATAACACTATTTCAAGGAATATAAGACGGTAGTGGAGATTAGCTAGCCCTAGAATACCTTGGCAAAAGTGTTCAAGTAGCAAGAGTTTTTCTAGTCTTATGTCCTATATACATCTGTTAAATTACTCAGAGATCTCATTAAATAAAGCTAATGTACTTGTAAAACAGTAGGGAGAGACAGTATATCATTGTAACTGTTAGAAAGAGCCATTCTGGCAAGGAGGGAGCCAAGAAGGCTAGGTGTATGCTGGTCAGTGTAGATGTTTCTAGGCCATAAATCTTGGCCCTTTCCTGCCTAGTTATTGTGTATTTCTTTAGGTGAGAGATTGATTGTAGCAATGGAAGATGAATTTGCCCATAGACCCTTTCTTTTTTTTTCTTTATACTCCTGATGCCTCGCCAAGGTGATAATGCTTTTTTTCCTGCAATCATTTGTTTCAGATTAAAAGCATGAAACTGCATGGAGAAACACAAGAAAGCTTGTCTCTGCAGTCAGGCAAAGATGAGGGGATGAAGATGTATAACTGTCCCAGGTGGGAGAAGAGTACAGTTTGCCCCCGCAGGATTTGTAACAGGTTTGTCTGAAGGAGAATGAAATAGGGTAAAATTTGAGAAAGAACCCCAGTGTTTCTTTATTGTGCATTTTTTTTAGCATGGTATTTTAATTTTTTAAGTATTGCTGAGTTGTGCAAGAGTGCTGCTAAAATATTCCTTACCTGTCTATTTACTGCTGAGCAAATCGCATAAGTGCACCCCTCTGTGTTTCCTGTCGTCCCCCTCGCCTGCCTACCCTGCCATTTATACTACATACTGAACATGGAGGGGAATACTTTTCATGAATATATATAGATCCTGAATTTATAAGCATCAATATAGTCACGAATGTTGTACAACATGTCAGGATATCATAAAAAGCAGGCAGTTCTATATAAAATACTAGCTTAATCTTGGAGATTTTAAAGCCTCATTAAAATGTGGATAAAGTCCATATATGGAATGGCAGCATTCAAAAGGTTGAAGTTGTATATCTGTGGTGCAGAAATTTTAACCATTACCTTTGAATGTCAGCCGACTCATTTGATCACAGATGATATTAACATGTAACAAGTTAAGACGATGAGATGCATCACATATGTCCTACAACCCAATAGGATTTGTTGTTTAAGATTTGGGGAGTGTGATGAATAACCTTGGCCCTTAATTTGTGCAATCTCAGATTCTAAAGTAGAGATGATGATATGAGCATCTCACAGCAATCAAATTTCACATCACAGGACTTCCAGGCAAACT
>NW_010972528.1:11050055-11075055 GCF_000737465.1 Haliaeetus leucocephalus | reverse complement strand
GTGACTAATGCCAAGCTTTGCATACAGTGGTCACAGACATGAGCAGCATGCTCCCTTTACAGCATCCGCGATTCGCTTTGTTGAGTTTTTGACTCCTGTGGAATCATTGAAAAAACATAGCCGCTGGTCATAGGTAGCAGGACGAAGTTCCTTCATCATACACCTATTGATCGATGGGCAGTATTCCCGGGCTTGGCTTTAAAAAAAAAAAAAAAAAAAAAAAAGAAAGAGAGAGAGAGAAAAAAAGGATTCTTGACAAATGCAGGGAGATTAAACTAACTTTTTGAACAGATGAGCTCAGCAAATAAGGGTTAATAAGTTTAGCTTTGAGGAAGTGCATATCATGTGCAAGTCCAAGCATCAAGACAAAATGATCTTGCACCTCTATAGACACACTAATCCATTAACATTGCAAAAGACTTTGATGCACATTTGGGAATTGTATTCCATTGATTTTATTGTCATCTTTTTGCACAAATAGTAAATAGGCTAACATTTAAGGAACAGTGTAATTATTCCCGAAAAGCAAGACATCAATGTAAAGTTTATTGTTGTAGACCAGACATTTTGACAGGAATACTGTAATATCCCAGAGGTGTCACTGGGTTACTGAAAAGGTTAAAAATTGGTGCATTGTGTCGGAGAAGAAAGGCAGTAACAACAAACAGCATTCAAAAAATCACAGGCACTTCTGTAGGAAAGTGGAAATGTGTCATGTAACAACATACAGCTTCTGTAAGTGGATTGCTGCACTGAGGAAGAAAGTGAAACATACCTAATGAAAATGCTTCCTCCACTGTCAGTGTTTCAAGGTGCTCTCTCATTATTTAGATTGCAAAAATAACTTTCCTCTCAGGTTCCTCCTTTTACTGAATGTGAGCCCCACACATGCTGATGCGTTGTGGAGTTTGATAGGGCTGTGCCTGAAAATTTCATTTATCTTTTCTAATAATTGTGAAAGAAAATTCCCCCACGAGACTTTACTTGCTAGACTATGCTGGTTTTTTTCCTTACCAGCCATGTGTATATGTACTAAATCAGGAGGACAATAGTATTTTTTTATAGAGTGTTATTTGACAAGGAGAAAAGTACTTGCAGTCTTGTGTTATAGTTGACCAGCAGAGAAGAATTCATTAGAATCTGAATGAGAAAAGGGAAGGCATATACGGCGATTTATTGTATGTAACCAAGAACAACATGTTTTATATTTAAGAATATTGTCATTTAGCATTCTAGAGGACTAGGAAGGAAGCACATAGGTCCTCTTGTATACTGAATATAGTATGTTATTCGATCAGGAATTGAAACATATTACAGTGACGTTTTGAGCCGTGTACACTGTCAAGAACTGTAGGGTTTTTTCTAAGCAAATTTATTTCCATTAACAACTCCCAAATCCCAGTTTTGACTTAAAACATTTCACAGCATTTCTGATAGTTTTTTCAAGCTACTCAATTGGATATGTAATTGTCTTTTCTTCAAGAAACTAATAGGAAGTATAAAAAATCTCCATCGTGAGCCATCAGTATCGTTTGAATCTGGCAACCTAAGCACGTATCTTTGGTGCTTGTTTGAGTTAAAGGAGGAAGCGTGCTATCTGGCAGCAGTGACTTTTATCCTTCACTTGGATTAGCCATTTCATGTGTTGCAAAACATATTTTACAAGCATTGTACAAAAGCATAAGATGAAATATGCATATGGTGTGTGCCAGACATTTCCAAGGATATTGATATGAATACATTTAACAATATGTCAGTCACTCACCTTGGGGCTCCATTTTAAATGTCATTCTAAATTCTAGGTTATTTAAACTGAAAACAGTGTATGGTAGTGGTGGCGTTTTGGAAGGCTGGTGAAAGGACATAGAAAGAAGCCACCTTGATTTGTGCATTATCTGCGAAGTCACTCTCTAGAGGTGGTTATTCAAGTTCCTACTGGCAGAAAGAAGGAAAGCTTCAGTTTTACACACATAATGCCACTACTTTCTCACCTAGCAAGTTTAGACCTAACTTTTTCAATCAGTTCGTGGGTATCCTGTAATCTGGTTCCATAACCATCAATGAGAACAAGCAATGAAATCCCAAGACTGATGTCAACTGCAGACCCAGCAGAGCTGCCACTAAAAAGTGGTGAATATGGCATTCCCTACATTATATCCAATGTCTTCGGAGTTTTTCAAATGAGGTGGAGATCTGTTTTTCAGATCTATGTAAAGTGTGTATGTAGTATGGTAGTTCTACTAGTTCTGGGAATAGCCACAGTTAGGGAGCTGTCAACAGAAACAACATTGTTCAAAAGTTTTGAATAATAATTGGTGTGTGAATCCTGCATCCTCAGCTGACCTAGATGTGGTGGATCTAATTATGTCAATGCTGCATACTTTTAAATGCTTCTTTTTCTTTGTTGCCAATACATTTATTCTATTTCTTTTTAATTGACTGAAAAAAATACAAGTTCCCTATCTTTTTCTTCTTTATGTTTCATAGGGATGTAAGATATCTGGCTTTCTTGCTCTTCTAACATAAGAAAAAGCTGCACCTAGAAATTCTGGGTTTTGTTTTACAGAAACCATGAACAACTTATGTATAAATGAAAAAAACAGCACTTCAGTTATTCAAGAAAACCAGCTTTGCTATACAGAAGAAAACAAATGAATCTTGCTTTTTGCATGCTTGTAGAATAGATGAGTTCTGCTGACCTCAAATCACTCTCAGTTTAGGAGGCTATGAGGGCAGAAAACTCTTCCCAAACTTCCCACTGAAGGTGTATCATCTTGCAGCATACGTAGCTATTTTGGCTACTGATGGGGACATACTGCTGATTCCTTATCCATAAAATCTGGAGAGAATTCAGGGCACACAGACTGGTTTCCCTTCAGCCAAGATGAAAAAGCCTGAATTCCATCCTCCAGATTGGAAGATTAAGAGGTGCTTAGCTGTCCAGATTGCATTCCCACTTCTATGCACAAAATTGGGCCTTACTATATTTATGTATCATTCTGAAACAGGGAGAAATTAATGCGATTTCTAAAATATTGTCCATTTAGGATACATATAAACAGAAGTTCTATAAAATTTTGGAAAGTAAATTTGCAAATAAGTATGGTTTTGCAGTAGAACATGTTAAAGTTCATAAAAGAAATTCAGGAAAAGTTGTATTCCTTCAGTAAGTATTCTTACTTTACCATATATTACCATGCTATGTCCAACTCATAAGGGCACTGTTCTGGTATGACCCGTAAAAAGGCAGGAGCCCTTTTCCATGATGGGGATTGTTCCCTGTATTTGTGACATGGGCAATGCCAGTTGCGTAAAGTGGTATCTTCTCACAGTGTCCTGTTCACTGTTAAATTATGTTTCTGTATTTTTTTTTCTTGGTAAATGTAGTAAGCCCCTAAACATGTAGCCAGCTTTTGAAGGAAAGGCAAAGCTTCCCCTTAGATGCGATTAATATGTTATTATTGCTTATGGTACAAATAAGGGGGATGCCACATGTTCTTATTAGAAACAAGTAGTCTTTCTCTTAAGTCTGTTTCAACGACTTGTTAGCAGTGTTCTCCTTAAGCCCTTCAGTGTGGTTTATAGGCAGCAATGACCACCAATATACATTTGTATTGGACTTTTCTCTGATAAGAAAGTAATGAAGAATACAGGAAAAAAAAATCTAAATTACTAAATATTTATTAAATAGGATGTCAGATCTTAGGATAATTCAGGTGGGAAGGGACCTCAGGAGGTCATCTAGGCCAATCTCCAGCTCAAGCTGTTACTTCAGTATTTATGACTGGCCTTATTTAAGCACTCCTGGGACTCATCTAAAATTCTGAATCTGGTTCTAACTCTACATTCATTGAAGCTATGGAGGTTTACCACTGAGAGCAGGATTCAGTTTAGTGGTAAGCACTTCTTAAATGTTTGTCTTCAATCTGCCTTTGAAGGTTGCATTCAATATATTCTCCCTGTAACATTAGGAGACTTTTTCTTGGGTATGGATACAGCAAAGACAGACTTGTCTTTTCACTCAGCTTTAGAAGCTTTAGTTATATTTGACAACATTTTATACTGAGCTTGGCTCATTCTCTCACAAGGAGAAAGTATGCAAACTGTACATAGAAGTGGGCAGAAAATTCTGGCTACATTTGTTTGCTATAGCAAAAGCCACTTCACTGAAAGGCAAGACATATACTTGTTTTGTTGAAACTTGAACAGGAAAATATGTCTAGCACCCAGTATGGAATTTGGGATCAAAATGAAAAGGAAAATGAACAACTAACTGCAGTTTGAGGCCCAGAGCATTGGTATGGATATTGCCTATTTGGATTTATCATCTTGTTTTGTTGTTCACTCCCACAATGTCTTCCTCAGCCCCACAAATTCAGCTTTCTCCAGGTGAAGTATTTTTGAAATTTCAAATGTTTTGTGGCATGGAAAGAAAAAAAATTCATATCCACCTCTACCACGTCTAGTTAGGAAACGTCATCCTATGTGGGGTGAAATCATGCTTCCAGTGAAGCAGAATGTAGCCATGCTTATTTGATGACCCCATATCATCCCTGGAATATAGCAGAGGAGACTACTTAGAACATCATGTGATACTATTGGGTGAATTTCATAGTCCAGGCCCTGCACTGACACATTTCCATCCATCCCCTGCAATGCATACAGCAGGAGTATTCCATCTGCTTCTAATGAGGCATAGCGGGGGAGGAAATCTTATATATAAACAGCTCCCACATCACTTATAGTTTTATTGAAGAACATCTTTGCAATGGTATTTGTTTGTGACAAAGATTTTTAGCTATTTGTTTATTATAATATCCACGGATGTTGAACAGAACAGATTAGCCAGTTCCTAAACCTGGCAAGCTCCTTGGCTGAAATTTTCCTGTACTTTGAGAGCCAGTTCCAGACACAAATTCTTGTTGCAAGGGTCTTGCCTATATTCTCCAAAGTATAGGTGATAATTTTGTATGTACCTATTCTATTATAGGGGTGATTCAATTTTAGCTAGATTTAACTCTAAACGAAGAGCAAACTGTTTTTTGTTTAATTCCAGTTGTAAACAAGTTAGAGCAAAATATAAATGGAGGGTGAAACAAAGAAACAAAAAATATCACTTTGTATAGGCTTTCTCTTTAAATGCAGTCTTCTTTGTACAATAGAACACTGCAATGTTTTTTAGAGGGAAATAATTTACTGTGATGTGTATGAAATGGAATTTTGATAGACAGAATAAGCTGCAATCCAGTCCTAAACTATAGATTTTCAAGCAGATTGATGCAACAAATTGTTAGCAAATAGCAGTTTGCAATTTGATGCTAATTAGACATAAGGCAAATATGTGCCATGACAAATTAGCAGCAAACCATACTGAAAAGGATTAGCAAGAGCTGGCACAGAGACTGCTCGATTTTGCATACTTCCTTGTCTTAGTCTAGGAGGTCTGAGCCAGTTTTCCTTCTCTGTAAATAGGAAACCAGAGCAGAGATCACAGGCATGCTAGAACGCCTTTAATTGCATATTTGAAATGTTTTAACTCTCTCTTAATCCCATGGAGGCTTTTCTCCATACCACCAGCTTTATTATCCTGGGAGATGATCAAGTACTTTATCCATTTAATATTATAACTAAATACATTATGAGGTAAGTAACTCACAGGGTTATTTACTTTAGCAAGTCTATTGTACTTATAGATATAAGAAAAAGCCCCATTCTTATTCAAAACACCTTTGCTTAACTTCCTGCAAATGTGTTTTTCAGCAGATTTAATTATTCATTTCATTAATAAATTAATTTTTGCTAGAGGATTATCACATTTCTTTATTGATGTGCACAATGCCCTTGTAATAGTTAGTCTAGATCAAACTCATCATATCGAGAAGTGATAATGCAATTGTGTTTTCAAACCAGAGTGAAGCAGGCAGGTAATTTTTAACCCAGTTCTTCAGGCATATGCCTGAATACAAACCTAGCTGTGAGTCTGACTTCAGATCTAAAGCAAACTGGTCCTGCATCTTTAAAGGGTGAGATAATTTTGTTATGATCAAGAATGTTAAACAAAAGCCACAGTAAAAATGCCTCATTATTAAATTTAAGCAGCTGAGTCTTTCTTTATGCAGTTGGTTGTTTGCTTATTTTTAAATTAAGAGTTTCCGAGGTAAGGCACCACTTTCTTCAAGTTTTCAGTTCTGATTTGCTGATGTGTATGTTGTCAGCTTGGATATGTAAAATGACATGTTTATACTTCAAGGAATCATTGGGTAGATCAGAAGTTCTTAAATACTCTTTCTCTTTCCAAACCTGAGTTTCTAGGGCATGCAAAATATTTAACTTATTAGCTGATGTAAGATAGTTGGTTGTCTAAAAATATATATATATTTTACATTCCCGACATTCCTATGTCCATATATGAATTTAAAAAAAAAATGTTAGAAATAGTTCAAAGGCGCTAAAACATTATGTGGTTAGATGTGTATACGCATTTCAGTTAGCAAAATAAATAAAGTGGGAAAATAAAAGGATATTATGCACAAAAGATACTTAACTTCTTTCATAAGTCTTAGAGAGAATTCTTCAGACAATTTAAACCATGATCAATAACAAGTTTTGCCACTGTGCTGTCTTCACATATAAACAGTATGATAACACACTGTTAAGGATTTACAAAAAGGAGATGAAAGAAGTTGTGCTGTTTTAAAAGAAAAAAAGGGGGTGGGGTGGGCCCCAAGATTTTCTTGCAATTTCTGAAGGCATTTATATATTATTCACATGACGGGCACTGCCCTGTAAAAGCTTCTGTGTGCACTGAGGCCTAGAGAAGGTCTTACTAGTATTGCCGTGCTGTCTCTCAGTATGAATGTTTGCCTGCTCCCTTTTGCCAATATTTTTGCCCACTTGCCACATCACATTTGAAATCCAGGCAATGATCTTTATGCCAGTGCAAAATCTGAGAAAAGTTAATTGATTGCCCTCCTTGCACAAAGATATATTTCCTTTTTATTATCGATGAAATATACTGGTGTTGTGTTCTAGGTAGGCAGTTATTTGCATATATCGAAAGAGTGTAGCAACCCATCAATTGGCAAATTTAGACTAAAAATAGAACTACTTGAAAGGGATATTGTTAAGAATTTTAGGATTAAATGCTGTGTATAAGTGGTTGTAGTTTCCTAAGGGAAATTCAATTTTAGTCAAATCTGCATATGGTATCTTCCTTCACAAAAGCATCAGAAATTTTCTGCCCATAATGTAGCTCCAAAACACACTCTCTGTTCAGTTCTATGACAGCTTTTCTGACAGTGCCTAAGCAGATTTTACATATTCATGTAGATATACTGTCAACCCAGATATTGCCTCTGTGAGCTTTGCTTATCCTTGCCACAGTGGTGGTGCTGGCAAATCTTTACGTTAGAGCACAGATGTTTAAACGCACCCCTTCTGTTTTGATAGAATTGCTAGGCATAGACACTCTTGCTCTTCCGAAGAGCTTCGTTATGGCCATTAGGGTGACTCCGGTGTATCTGGGTCATTCATTACCTACTGACTGGAAAACTGATTTGGAACACCTTGAGAATCTCCTCTGAGCCAGTGACCACTTCATAGCCACGTTCCAGTTTTAAGCCTTCTTCACCCTCTGTAGCTAGGGGGATGCCTTTTTGGGGAATGGGTTTGAATTTTTGTTCTCCTAATTTCTCCCAAGTGGCTTTGCGAATACAAAGTGGTTGTGAATTTTTTAAATGTAAATTTGTTTCTAAATAAGAAATAAATTTTCAGGGGGAGGGAAATAAATACTTCATGAAAATGAAACGTACATAAATTTCTTAAACCGATGGAAAAACACAAAAAGACCTAAAATGGAAAACACTTCTTTTGTGGTTTTGTGCAGCTTATTTCATCCATCTTGGGAAAAGATAGTAGGTGTTAGAGCAAATTCATCCTGATATAGCATACATATTTTTTGACAAATGTATTATCTCTATTTAGATCATGGGATTAATACAATACATTGTCCACAGGAAAATGTGCGCGCTCACGGAGGAACTCATCGACATCAGTGCAAAAAGGTAATTTCAAAAGGCCAGATTTTCAAAACTGTTTTCTGAGATTGTGCAGGCTAATTTTGTATATTTGAAACCACGCAAGTTGGCATTTGCATGACACATTGTGGCTGACTGTACGCTTACCTCAGCACACCTAGTGTTAGATGTGAATGACAAATGCAGATGTGCTACAAATTTGACTTCCAAAGTCCCGTTTGTTTCTGTTGCATCACTGCATGTGGGGATGAGAATGCTGATGTGTTCCCTACTGTGTGCCCTTGTTAAGAATAACTTTGACAGTTTTATTTTCAAATCGTTCAAGTTATTCTTATCAATATTATTGGTGTTTACAATACAGACACTATGATATGGTCTGACACTTTTCCCAGTCTGGAGACTCTGGAATGCCCATATAATCATGAAACATTTATTGTCTTTATCTGCATATCTAAAATTCATCAATGAATAAAAACAGAGAGGGGAATCTTTAAAAAAATAAAGTATTATCTTGCAGTAATTTATGGTTACTTTCTTTTATCTATTTAAGAAGCTTGAATTCACTTTGTTAGCAAATTTCTCTTGACAAGTACACCTATTTATTATTACTAAGCATCCTTTTTAGGAATGTCTGAAATGACACATGTATTGTTTTAAATAAGATCATAGAGTTAATTTTTAACCACACAAGCAATACACTAACAATAGAGTGAACAAAACATAATTAATAGTTCTATGCCATTCGTCAGGATCGCTTTATTTGCTGCCAGCATATGCCAAATGCAAAAATGTTTTGACTTCAATTAAAAATTTTAAACAAAATTAAACCTGTTTTCATTGAAAGCATAGCACATATATACTACTAGGTATTGCGTGCATTCCTGAATATTTGCATGGATGTACCAATGGGAGAGAAAGGGTATATGACAACTTCACCACTTTGTTAGCAAAGGATAATGTAACAGCTGTTCCTGCATCCACCCATTTATAGTGAGGCAGCATCCCTCTGTCCCCGGATACATATTTCATTCTCCCCTGGAAGAGGGATTTAAGGAAATAGCATTACACATGTATTTTGCATGTTATAGATAAATGATGATGCCACAGCCATTGATAGCCCAGTATATTACTTTCATGAAGAAACAATTTTTTTTTATTCTTTGTGGTTTTTTCATTACTTAGTTTTGGGGATTTATTTTTTTAATTGGTTTTGATTTTTTAGAAAATAATTGCATCGTGTTTCATGATGTCTATATAATTCCTGTCTCATGGACAAGACCTTATCATTAGCAGAGACCATGCTTTCTTACTGTCACAGCAAAGGATATTTTAAACACCAGAGGCATGTTCTTTCCTGTATTTGTGATTGATCAGAGTTTGAGTTTGGCTACCAGTGCTACCTCAACAATTTGAAACTAAAAACGTAACCTAGAGGAAAAAAGTAGTATGTGTTGTCTTAAGGTCTTATTTAGCAAAACACTAAAGTGCTTATTTAACTTTAAACATGCCTGAACCATATTACTTCCTTATTAATTGCTGATTTGTTAATTTTAGTGGATTTATTAAATTGAAGACTTAAGAAATGGAGAGCCCCCACAGGATGATAGGACTAAGTAAGATCCATACTGAATAACTCAACTAGTTCACCTAAGGGCTCACAGTTCCCTGTTTTCTTAGGCAGGCACTAACATGCATATTTCCTATGTAGTGTACTGCAGTATACGTTAAAAATCTCAGATTATTTGCAAGCAAGCTGGTACCTTTGATGTGATACAGTGCAGATCCATGCAAAAACTCTTAATGTCCTGAAAATTGCATGCTGTGCATAAGGTACACACTGATGGGGCTACGTCAGTGTAGTCCTCCACCACGCTCCAAGAAACGCTACGGATAATATTACCAAGCTTTGTAATATTAGTAAGACTTTGAAATAGAAATTATGTTCAGCTCCTTTGCCTACATTACTTAATTCTGAAATTGATGGTTAGATAAGCAGCAGATGGTAGAGACTTTTGCAAATGCATAGTATTTTCAAATTAACTTAAATACATTGTATGTGACTGTGCCATAAAACAGAATTGTAAATTCTAGATATGCACTTCTCGATATGCAATGAGGACTGTAACCTTTAGTTTTCTAGCTGTCAATTTTGCTTTTGTTCTCTTTTCCACTTCTGGAACAGAAACTCTTCATCAGTTTGTGAATTTAGGTTCAGCAGAAACAAGGGAAAAGAGAAAATCTGGATTTAAAACACTAGCAACAATAAAAGTGATTTAAGAAGAGTTATAAGAGGGCATATATAGTAGGAATAGGGAAATCGTCATAAATGATACCTCTCAGGCTGCTAGAAATATTTACATTTATGAAGGAATGGGCAGCTACAGAAAAAAACAGCTTAATGAAATGCATTTGGACCCTTGGAAAAATAACAGAGAATGGAGAACTGGTCAGTATTGAGCTAATGTAAAAGTTAACAGGGGCTCCCAGAGACTCAGGATTAATGATGACTATTCGGTATATTTATTAGATTCATTTTCAGTGTAAAGTGTAAAGGTGTGTAAGGGACACAAAGTAAAAGGAACAAAAATATAGATTACAACATTTTTTGCTTAGTCAAGTCCATGGAAGCCTCTGAGGAATTCTGGAGATTTAACAGATTTAGGCAATTAGAGAGCAGAAATTCAAATATACTCAGTTTTGACAAATTTCCTGCAATGTAAATTGTATAGAATTATTTGCAGTATTCATAACCATTGACTGAATTGTAAATTAGCTATAACTACTTGATAGAAAGAACTTCAGTGAAATTCAGATCCTACTGAAGTCTCTGGGAGTTTTGCCATTTCTTTCATTGGGGATAGAGTTTCCCCATGATCATCATTACTGTAGACAGCTCAATAGAAAAGGCTGCTCAGTTCACAGCGGTGGTCTTAGAAGCAAACAAAATGGTTGGATGAATAAAGAATGGGTTGGAAAATAATACTGCAAATATTATGATACCTATCAGTGATATTCTCTTTCCTTGAATACACTGTTGAATTCATACCTTTCTGCTTGAAAATATATACGTTATAAACAGAAAGGATACAGGGATAGTCATAAAAAGTATCCAGAAGGATAGAGAAATTTACATACAAAGAAAGAATGACAATAGGAGAGCTTAGTTTAAGTGAATGAGAAGATGAGTCAGGTTTTATAGTCAATGAGTGATTTACACAAGGTAAATCTGATTTCTTTCTTGGCTTTGTCCCATAGTGCAAACAAAGAGGTGTGCCAACAAATTGCAAATTGATAAAGAGGAGGTTTTGATGTTTTGCAGAATGAGACTTACAGATGAAGAAAGTCTTTGGAGTGAAAAGGTGTGGCAGGATTAGAAAAAAAAATCCAAAACTAGACATCCATGTTTGTAAGGCAATTCTCACAGATGCAATGAAATAAAGCAGGAAAACATAAGCTTACAGTTATCCTGTGACAAATTTTTCAGGGAGTCTGCCTTTGGGATATTGGTGATTTTGGTTTTCTTTTCAACAAAGCCTGGAACCTGTTCATTAGGGGTGACAAGGATGCTGAACTAGATCACATACTGCTGTGACTTGTGTGACTTCTCCTTCCTACCTTCGAGGTCTCGTTCCGTCAGCATGGGGTTGTAATTTAATACAGTTTAGGAAAGAGAGAGAGAGGCTGTGCACAGCCTCGCGGAGCTGGGTCAGGTGGCTGGGTCATACAATTGCTCGGCAGAAGAAAGCCTCTGCTCTGTAAGAGGGAGGCCCTCCTGAGATAAGGAGCTCTGTGGAAGTCTCTGGGCTGAATGAGGAGGATTCTTGTTCCCCCATCAGAGGTCAGGGAATCTTCAACCTATGACGGAAAGCAGGATTTATGCTTTTATGTTCATCTTTTGTGTTTAGATAATAAATAAAGTCCTGAAGCAAAGACTACAGACTTTCCTAGACATTGATAATTCCCCAGGCTGGTAAATAACTTCAGTCTTTCAATGTTCTATTTTAGCTTTTCAAGTAAAACACATTCTGATTTGGTATTTCAAGCAATGAATTGACTAATGCTTCTGCCACACAAAGTAGCAAGAATTGGTTCATAATACCCAGATGCTGTCAATGAGCATTTTTTTTTTTTTTTTAACAAGAGTTTCTTTCAGGCATTATTTTTTATGATACAGTACAGTTTCTTATACAGAACAGTAGAAACAGCTTAGAATAGCTAGAAATGCTTAATGATTAGGGTGGTACACAGCTGAAGCATTACCAGTGAAATAGCTAGCTTACTGATTTGTTGCCAGGTAGCGAGCCAATTAGCAGTGCTGGTTATTATTTACATTTCATGCTATATATCACTAAAATTGTGTTGTTGATTTATCACTTATATTGTTGTATTGTCAGCATAATTTATTCAGATCATGCTGAGATACCTGGGAAATTAAGTAATAAAGAGAATGGCATGGAATGTGTCTGTATTCAGAGATATTTACTTTGCTTTTAATGAGAATACGTGTTCAGGTAAACATAGATCACTTAGCTACTAAATTGTTTTTTAAGCAAACCTGTTAAAAGTTTATACCTTGTATTTTCTATAAGTAACATGGCTTAGGTTTGATTCTAATCTGATTTTTTTACTGTTAAGTCAGTCACTTTTTACAGATTAGCTTATATAGCATACCAACTACTTATGCTAACTTAGTTGATTAGTGAGTTTCAGAAAGCCATGCTAGTTGATATATTATTGAGGTATTCAGTGTTCTTTATATATTTGATGCTACTTTAATATTTTGGGAAATATTAACGTATCTTTTTATTGTAAATGCTTCCTAATTGCTGGTATTCTTACAAAAAAAATTGAAAAATTGAAAGCAAGTCTATATTTTGCAAGATGTAAATATTTTTGATATATTCAGCTCACCAGCAAAGGTGCCGTGTTGGCTTTTGAATGCTTTTTGTACTTTTTTTTCCTTAGAAGGGAATAGAACTTTTCCGAGGTCATTGTATAGCTTCATTTTATAATCTCTTCCTTTAATCATCCCATCTAGTCCTTTTAAAATCTTTTGATTGTCTAATAAGTTTATGTTTGTTCAGTAGGTTGGCTCTAGTCAAGAATGGTTCTCTTGAAAATGTTCTATACAGAAAAAATGGCCTGGTAGTTGCAACGAATGTGCTTTTCCATTATGACAATGTTGTTTCTTCATAAATTTGTGAAAGTTAACTTTCACATTAGGCAATAATTCAAAGCAAAGTGGAAGAGGATGTAATTTTCCTTAAGCTATTAAAAACCCCTTACTATTTTCAGTTACCTTTGACCTTAGTTTCAATTTATTTTTGTTTTTAAGGATAGCTCTAACACACATGTAGAACCACATAAAACACACTTTCTTCTAGTCTATCTTGATACAGGAATCTTCTTCAAGTGACCTTTGTTTAAACAGCTCTATTGACTCCAGCACTTGAATTTTCTGCCAGTCCTGTGGTGTGCTTCTCAGTTTTCATAAGGCTGCTTCTTCACGATGACCCTCCTGGGTATGTTGAGACTTGCGAAACAAATAAACCCAAGGAGAAAACACCAGTAATCTTTGAGCAACCACCTTATTTTCTGTTTATTAGTTTTTAGTTAATCATTTTTGCATATATTTGGTATGCTGAAATTTTTATATGCCTTCAGAAATCAAAGGGGAAAAAAGTTTCTGTTAACCTTAAAAGAGAGAATCCTGAAAATGTATTTTCTTAATTAAAGAATCTCTGATAATCCTTTGTATGAGCTTTGATACGAGGTTGTGTGATCAGCATGTGTGATTTAGTGTTTTGGTAGTAGGATGAATGAAAAACGTCAAGGAAAAATTGACTGTTGAGCTAGAAACCTTGCTGTAACATGGCTCAAACCTATTTGGATTAATCCTGTGCCTCTACAGTAAAGAAGTGTGAAGGAAAATTTAAATGATACCTGTCTCATCTCATTGCTTGTAGTAGAACGAGACGTGTATTTTGTTTGCAATCTTGTGTAACTAAAGTACAGCACTTGCTGGTAAGTAGGTGTAACAACATTCTCAGAAGTTGAAATCCCAGAGGTACTATGGTTTTTGTGTTTAAGCTCTAAATTAAATGGTCTTCAAGAGCTGAAGATATGTGCAGTCAGGTGGATTATCTAGAGGCTGAAGAATTTTGTACATTAAGAATTAGCAGACCTCTAGTAAAATATTTAACTTTATGGTGTTAATAAGCAAAGATACTTCATTCACTTATTTTGACAACTGTAGTTTAGTTTCAATGGGAAATTATTCATGAAATATGAGTGCGCTTAAGGCATTATATTTTATGAAAATACTGAAATCTAAATTTGAGACAGGCAGCACTACATGATAAGAGATTGGGAGTGTGTGTGTTTGTGTGCATGTGCAGAAGATGGAAATGCCTCCTTTATTTTTGCCATAAGATATGTGAATCAGCTGGGAGTAAGTGATGCTCTACTACACAAGTTTACTGTGTGTCTGCTATGAAGATTTCAGGAGGACAGCAGGTTTTCTGCTTTCTGCATTTCTCCTGAAACCTCTGCATGTTATTACACAGCTGAAACAGAATACATGATGGTCTGTAGGAAGATGCAGCGTTCTTCCATCTGTGAGACAAAAAAGATCACTTAACTTGCTCTTAGCTATGTTATTTGAGATTCACAAATCACTTCTCACTTGAATGATATATGTCGAGTTCCCACAGAACCCATCCTGTATTCTCTTTAAATATAATGGAAAACATTTGTCCATGGAAGTTAGTGGCTTTTGTATTTTAATGTTATAATATTGATGAAATTAAAGTTCTTTTTTCTAATGTTATTTACTGCAAAAGTAAATTGCTTAATCAAAAGCTGATTCCTTTAGGCAGAAAATATACTTCCCAAATTCCAGACTTTTTACTGTTTATCCTTTTGAACTTGGATAACTTATGTTCTACGTCTTAAACTTCACTAGTCTGTCTCAGGATTTCATTAACAATATTAGAAATATTAACATGTTTCTGGACTTGTGTGCCCTTCTATGCCACCCCTATTAACATGTGATACTGTATTGCTCCCAGTTTTATTAGCTGCAATGAATAGTCAAAATGCATCTTAGCTGAATAACGGCTTTCTTTGATCAGATCTCTTCATCCTGCTGGAGTTACCAGTTGTTGGTGATAAAAGTAGTGGATTATTTTGGTACTGTGTTTCCATGTACATGTGGAAATAAGTACCTATTCTGTGAGAACACTAAAATCTCTCTGTTTTTTGGATTTTCTTCAAAGTAACTTGTGTATCACTGGCACCATGTTGGACATCTTTTAGTAACTCTGGATGGACCATATCTGACATTCATCTAAGATGTCTTTTAACTAGGGGTTCACTAACCATTTGTATTATGAAATCAAAGAAGCAGTTGACAGAATGTATCATGTTAAATTTATGCCAGTTTTACCTTGGCTGTCCTCTGCAGGAAAAGCCCATTTTGTACAGAACAGGTCTTTTGCGATCATACACTGTGATTTCATGTTCAGTTGATCTGTATTAAATCTGGGCTGTTTGCCCCAAATTTCTGTACTATGTCAGGTACGGGTAGTATGAAAACAAAGAAAATACTCAGAAATATTAAATTCCCTTTTAATCCCTTTATTCCCTTTCAATAATATTTTCTTTACCTAGTTCTTGACACATGAATTTTAGTGTCTTTGTTCTCCTGATCTGTGTTGCATTAGGCCTACACAGTCTGGTGAGGAATACTCATTTGGCATGCAACAGTCAAAACAAGTTTATTTTGTGTTGAAATGAGAACTACTAAGGAGGTCATCAGAGCAACTGTTTGAAGAAGTGTCCTTTTACAAGCAGATTTGAAAAAGAAAGGTGTCAGATAAGAAGAATCATGGAAGAGATGAATAGGAGAAAGGGAACTCTAAAAGTGAGGTTTGCAGATTACAGAAGAAAGTAGATAGGACAATAAGAAAGATAAGATTGTTTGGGTAGAGATCGTGGTTTTCCCATGATTTATTGAGTTTCTCAAAATTCAAAGCAAAGCCGTACCAACTTTTATGGCTATCAATATTAACATGTTTTTTATGAATCCAAAACAGAGAGGTTTACGAAGCTCTGGTACAAAGCAGATGGATGCATGGGACTTCAGCATGCCCCATCCGCCCTCCTTCCCTCCTCATTCTGAATATGTCTGGAGAATTCAAAAAGTTTCAAGTGAAATTGCCATGTTACAACAGATAAAATAAAAGCTGAAGGAGTGTTTATCCTGTCCATGACTTCTTTTCCTTTACAAGTATGATTTGGGCCTGTATTTCCTGAACAAGGAGGAGCATGCCTCCTCCCTTTATGCTCCCATGCTGTTGGCTCGTTCTTTTCCTGTGCAAAATCCTTCCCTTGCATGTACACCTAGGACAATGTGTGCTGTATTAAAGCAGATCTGTGTAGCTGAGGCTGAAATCTCAGGTCAAGAAGTCTGTAGGAGAGGAGAAGAAATCTATTTCACTCTACAGTCTCTTAGGAAAAAAATGTTGGCATTAAATGTTGCTATCTAGTTGATTTTATTGCTTCCTCTACTCTTTCCTATTCCTTCTTTAACAAGTGTAAAATAAAAGTGAGACTGAGTTTTAGGAGAGACTCGGTTGCCAAATTCCGGTTTGCATAGTTGCTGATTAACCAAAGTTTGGTCTTGTTGATATGCAGTAGTCTGAACTCTTCCCTCAAAAACTAATGGAACTCCAATGTCAAATAATTACCTGCTGGACCTGTGGAGATCAGTGGGGGGTTGTCCTGGTGTTTTCAGGGTGGGGTCTTAATAGTGCTCTGAGAGTAAACGTCAACAAAGAGGTGAGATGTCTGTTTAAAGTTACCACTCTCGACCAGCTGTTTAGACACTTAGTATCTTAACCTTTTATGTTTGCTGTACTCTGGAAATACTGAAAAGTGTAGAACAATCAGTGGAGGGATAAATTAGGAAACACTGCATTATATGGTGTACTGTACTAGCTAGGTTTCTCTCTTTATCATTTTGTTCTCATTCCAAGATGAACTGGAAACCGGGCAGAGAAAGATTAATAGTCACCAGGCAGGGACACAGTGATTGCAGTGATGTTGCATATGTTATATTGGTCCCAATTATTTCATTCGATAGCAGAATTTAATTGTATACCTTCATTTTGAAGAAGTTTTCAATTTGTCATTCCTTGTGACTAGGTAAAAGTTGCTCATTTAGATCAACCCAAATCTTCTTTATCTGGATAATTTTGCTTCCTGCTTAATTTCTGAAGACAAAGGAGAGATTGTGTTTGAGAATGAAATTAAGTGTACACAGTGATTTTGCATTATTCTGTACTTGGCTATTGTTTACCACAGGTGAAAAGAAAGGCAAGGTAGGGGGGTATAGACCTTAGCTTTATTAACATAACTTACCTGGGAACTCTGATTATCATATGATTTTGATTTTAATTGTGACTGTTTGATGCACAATCCAGTTGCTTCACAGTTCACTGGCAGTCCACTGTTTGGCCCTTTTGTCATAGAAGACATTAAGGTCTGAGACATGGGGTTTTGTCACTGTTCATTAAAATACTTGGTCTTATCCTTCAGCTCCTTTAAGGAATCTTCTGGTTGTAAGAAAACCACTACTAAGCAGTACCTACACTAGATTATTTCATCACTTGGTATTAGATGCTGCTATCACTTATCCCCCTTCACTGGGGAGCAGATAAGCTATTTCCTTCCAAAAACTGGTTCAACATATATCTGCTTCCTAGCTGGAAGAGATGTAGACTGTTCTCCTGGAATAATTGAGAACAATATTTTTGATAGGTAATTGCTGACCCACCCCCTTCCTAACTGCTGATTTGTCTTCTGGCTTTGTCAACCTCTGGAAGCCTTGTAATGCTTTTCTGGTGCCCTGTTCAGGATCAGACTTAAATTTAAAAACCTAACATATGAATAATATTTTTGCCTAGAGTGAAATAATTTACCTCATGTGGCTGCTGACCAGTTTAAGAAAGTAACAAACAAAATACTACCATTCTGTTTCAAAAACCACTTGCTAATCTGGAAACCTGGTCCCACTGGGTGAAGATCAAATGAACAATATTATACTTCTGCACTCAGCCACACATGACCTGTTCACAAAATCCAGAGGGAAGTTGTAAATGGGAAGTGTTTAGCATCTATGAATTGTTAGCTTATTCTGCCCAGCAGGCTGATGTGCTCTGGATATAAACAAATCAGTCTCTACTTGATCTTCTGCACCTCATGCTCTTTGATATCACCATAAATTCATTTTGTATTTTTATGGAGAATTCCCCTGACAGTGGAAAAGAAGTGGCATGGCATTAGCAGTCTTGGCACAATTTTATTTTGTGTTAATTGTAAAATTCTATTTTTCCCACACTGCTGTAGTTCTAGGGTTCCTTTTATCATTTTGGTATTTAAGCCGCCCTTGCATAATGTTTTCTTTTTTGTTAAAGCATCAGTGATCCTTTAACTTATCTGTGAAGGAGAAAATGATTGCGTTACCATATGTGTTTGATTCTGCTACAGGGTCTTTCTCAAGTCTTATCACCACAAAATATGGCAAAAGCCCTTGGAATAAAAGTCATCCTTAAAATTGTGTGACTTTTCCTAGCACGTACTCATGCTATAAAAACTGTTACAGAAAGAGTTTAGTTTTTGTAGTTTTCTGTCTCAATGTATCCTTCAGGAAAAGAATATCTTCACATCTCTTAATGGTGTGATAGCTTTCAAATGTATTGTTGTCTGAACTGTTGATTAAACAAAATGGTGCTGATTGCAGCAGGGTGGCTGAATGTGGACAGAAGTAGCTATTGCAGCCTGCTCACTAAGAAGTCATTTATCAAAGTTTTATCTGATTTCAGAGGCATTAGATTTATCAGTCACAGTTTATAAATGGCATGTCATCAGGATCAAACCGAAGCAATACCTTACTCAAGCGCTGCTGTAAAGCAAGTGTAAACATCTTCTGGAGATGTACTGTGTCCTTGCACTCGGAGGTATGTCATGCAACATATAATTATAGCAACCTTTAGTATTTTGTTTAGTTTTGGAGTTAATTTTTTTTGTTATTGTTGTTTTGGTGACCAAAGTTTGGTTTCTGCTCCTCACCCAACCGGAAAATCTTTACAATTTCACTATTGCTAAGAAAAGCACAGCCATTTGGTACCACGTATAGAAATAGCTCTGGAAAAGTTGCAAGTGTCAGGGCCAGCAGGTCCCTGAGTGCCAGGGGGTGGCAGGGTTAGGGTCTCATGGCCAGGGCTCCTGCCACCCTCTCCAGCCAGGGAGCAGGGCAGCTGGGGGCAGCCCCAGCCTGCGGCATCGGGCACCTCCCTGAGGATGGGAGACCAGCTGAGGGGCGGGTTGGGTGGCAGCCTGCTGGGTGGGGGTCAGGATCAGGCCCAGTGAGGGGAACTGGGGTCAGAGACAGCCCTGGGATGGCCAGACAGGACCAGGGAGCCTCAGTGCCTTCGTGGCAGGTCTCTTTCTGGCTGAAGTGGCTGGTTTATCCAGAGTGTTTCCAGACCATGCCTACTTATCTGATGAGCAAGGAAGTTAAAGGCATGCCATATAACACTACAAAAATTTACAGCAAAATAACTGATGCACGCCCAAGAAGAGGATTTAAAAGAAGCCTGCCTGATCTGAGAAATAAACCTGCTGTGTATCCCAGCCTGACTGAGAGTCTTGGGTTTGGCTGTTTGGATGATGAAACCATTTCAGATTCAAGTCCAATGTGGAGAGAGTTTTATTAAACTTATAAAAATCTATTTGAGTCTAAATTAACTTTGGTGGTTCTTTAACCAGCCTAAGAAAAAAAGTGCTAAAACGCCAGTAAGACAGACACCCTGACAACTGGCTTGGTTTTTGGGTTATGTTTTAAAAATGTTAGCACTCAATTCTGTATTTGCAAACTTAAACCACAACTTGTTTATTAAGGGTGAGAAGATTGTTTTAGACCCTTGAAAGCATATACAACTTCTTTAAGTGATTATGAAGGTAAATCTTATTGTCTGGGGAAATGACTTCTGCACAGCTATTTCTTTTATTGCTGTGCTGAATGTGAAGGCATTACTCAGTTTAATAAATCCTACTGTATCTCTCAGTCTGTGTAGGCTGATATAAATATCTCCAGTTATGTCATATTACCACCTTTGTACAGCTAATGTTACGTTCTTGATGACTGGTGGCTGATAAATGCAAAACCTCATTTGGTTTGTGAGTGATTGAACGCTAACACTGTTTAGATTTCTTAATATACTTGTATTAGCATGAATAAGTAATGAGCATGCCAGGCTTTTTTGAATATTTGATTGTATCTTTATAATGGATTTGTGTCTCTCTCTTTGTGCTAATGTCATTGTAACTTTGTTGGTGTCATAACTCCAAACCTTAGCAATCGATCTTTATCAGAATATCTTAAGTCAATTACCCTCTCATGGCCAAATTACTGTGTCATAATACTTTTCTTATAAAAGTATTCTGCATATTGCATTTAGGATACAAATAGGTACTAATTCTATCTGCAGTATATTTCTCATTCCTCGTTGTGGCTTCTATTAGCGTATTGATCGGTGATTTTTGTTGTACTGTGTCTCTACAAGCATACACGTACGCATACATGAAACAATAAAGCTTCTCTTAATTCTACTATTTATTAATAGACTAGCTGATCCTTAATACTCAAATTCAGCCATCTTTCATGTTCCCTAGACTTCTGCTACTTCTAAAAATTAAGCCCTAATGTTTTACAGTTTCTTGGAAATTCTCATCCATCATTTTGGATAGTGATTATTGTAGGAAGAAAGTATTTGTTTGACAGAGACTTCTGGTTATTCTAATACCCTAAAAAAATATGTACCTGCAGTATATTAGATTTTCTTTCATCATCCTGCATCGTGTTTACTGACCGACTCATTTAACAAGTAAAGGAATTGAAAGAAGGGTGGGTATTTTGTTAGCAGTTTCTTAGTGGTCCCCAAATATATGTTGCTTTTTCTATGAAAAAGACCTAAACAGAAGACTACTAGACCAGTGATACTGGCATGGACAGGGTATTGTCTGGGTGTGCATTGTTCTGTCTCTGCTCTTCTGAATATATGCTTCTGTTCTAAGGTGCCAAACTTACCCGAGTCACCCCTGGAGCAATATTTTTTGTTACAGAAATTTCAAACCCTGTTATGTGGACTTCAGTTCATGACAGACTTAAACCACTGCTGCTTCATGGCAGATGTTGGACCTGTTATTCTGGAGACGCATAGTGGAAATCTGATGTGTAACGCTACATGTTCCGTACTTTCACTGTGTTACTAGTATAGCTGCTGTATTTCATTACCTGCTTTTATCAGAGGAACCAGTATGAGCTGGAATATAGGACTACAGGAGGTGGATCTGCCTCTCCCCTTTCCTTTGAAATCAGCTAGCCAAAATGTTCCCCATTTTTAGTTATATTAATCAAAATGTACTAATAATAACATAAAACAAAGTAACTCTGTAGCAAGGCACAAACAGAATTGCTGAATGAGGGAAAAACCCCACAAAATGGGATTAAAATAAATTACTCCTGCCTGCCGGAGACTGGGAAAGAGATGGTCCTACTGTCCTATTTTGTTTTTCAGTCCATTGGCTTAGTGGCTTCTGGATTAAAATAAACTTCACACAGTCCTCTCTGATTCCTTGAAAATTTCTTTCTGTCTCAGCTCCAAGGCTTGGATCTGCTCCATGCTGCTGACAAACCCTTTCTTTTCTCTGGAAACTTCCAGTCTGGCTTTTGCTGCAAACTGTGCCCTTGCTATCCCCACTGTCCTGCTCTACCCCCTGCTGCCGGGGGGCTGCAGGGCTGACTGCTCAGTCACGTCAAGGGCAGGTGCAAGCTTCCTCTCTTGTTTCTGCACAGGGTTCAATCTGATCACAGTGCAGTTGTCAGAACAACGTAACCACATAGCATTCCACTTTGCTGCCCATCCACAAAACGTCGCAAACATACTGTTTGCAGTCCTTAGATAGTGAACTGTGAAGAAATCTGTCCAATTGTTCTCTTTGTTGCAAACTATCGCACTGCAGGATGGGTAGAGCATCTTGGTCCACTCTGAGTCTGAAAAAGAGCGCATGGTATGTTAATAATGGTGAATTTTAATTTTTTTACATTATGTAATGCAGGAGAATGTTGTGATTAACAAAGGAGAACTTGAGCAAATGACCTTCATGCCCCAAAATATTGTCCATCTACACTGAAGAGAGTAACAATGCTTCCTGAGAGTTTGGTCCTTGTTTTCCTTCTAGTTCCTTGTATCCTAAAAAGAAGTTATTGAGTGTACTTGCCAAAAGTCCATGTAGGTCCGTAACTGGTTTCCCGTGGAGTTGAAATGTGCTGTCAAGGTGCATCAAGATAAGCCCCCAGGACTGTTGCAGAAAGCCACAGACTCATCAGTGATTAGTCCAAAAGAGAAACTTTGTGAAACTTCCTCACCTGGTTTTTTTTTGGTTTGTTTGTTGTTTTTTTTTTTTTTTTGAAACTCTCCACCTTCTCTTCAGCTAGGAGTCTCCATTCCCTAATCACATTCACACTATCTCCATTCCCACTTGCACACAGTTTATTCAGGCCTGTTTTCCATGAATCCTTATTCTGTGTGCTTATGCCCCACTTTTCAGACATAAGCAGCATGCTCTCTGGATCGGCAACAGCTCACATAGAGTTTTATGTATCTTGTCCTATTAGAATAAGCCATATATTTTGTAGTTTAGTAGAATTATGCGGGAGAATCAGAAGGGTCACATCTCCCTCTGTTTTTTCACAGAAGAAAATGAATGTGGTATAGTTCATATTGATGCCAAGTACATAATCATATTTTCCTCCTACTTGGGAAACCTTAGCGTCAGAATTTTATGTTAGATGAGCAGATGCATTACATGGGATGTTTTCCAGATTTCTTTTTAAAAATCTGAGTCACTCAGTGTTTGCCATGTGAAGTCCTTTACTCTGTAACAATGTCCCTAGACCATTTGAATACGCACCAGGAAACATGCTGATCAAATTACTAGATTGAATAGCAAATTTTTAGTGAAGTTTGTCGTTCAAGTTAACAAAGTGACATGGGTGTAAAAAAAAAAAAAACCACAAAAAAACCCAACCTAAAAATATGGTCTATATTTGCACCTGGTTTTGAAAACAGCCTTGCATTTTTTCTTCATGGAATATGCATAGCCATGACCTACATGATAGTATCATGTGGATGAGCTCTGATGATTTGAAGGTTTCAGAAGCTAACTCATTTGAAAGTGTGATAAATAAAATCAAGCTAGTGGATAGTTTCAGAGCATACCTAATTGGTCGAAATTTCAGTATCACTACCACTTTTCTGCAACATTTTGTATTTGCTGTCTTGAGCATCTCTCCATTAAGCAGGCTGACTTTTGTGGATTCCCCTTCTTAACACTATGGACTATACAAGGAGTCATCACCGGGTGTTGGTCATCTGTGCAAAGTTAGCTCACAGGTCCTCATTTTTGAGGAGGTATGTTGCAAGTAATACTAAGAAGTTTACTTTTTGTGATTGACTCTTGATACTACAGTTTACCATGTAAATACCTTCACGTGCATGATTTCAGTGATACTCATATTTTATCTCATATTCCATTAATTCTCTGAAGATTTCAGTTCAGTTCTGTCTGGTGAAAACTGGTCTGTTAACTTTAGAGAAAGAACTTCAGAACGTATTGTAAGAACATGTTTTTGGTGAACTGTGTGCGATTAATTTTTGGAATAAAAAATTATTCAGAATGGTGCATGGCTTAAAACAGTAGGATAAGCATATAGCTCACAAGAAGACTTATGAAATCAAGTTTTTTACTGCTATGTCCATATACATATAACTGTCCTTTCACATCTGTTTTATATTTTTGTATTTTCCCAGCACTTTCTGAGCCACAATTCCAATTGTGGTTTTATTAAATGAGCTAGGAATAGATTGCACTAGGTGGAGGTGAAAGCAACATCTGGCTTGCTAACTTTATGATTGTCAGAGAGTAAGGACAACTTTACTTTCTGATGTAATGTTATGCCTCTTGTCTTCCTAAAATTAAAAAAAAAAAAAAAAAAGAATGGGTTTTCTTCAGGGTGCTTTGTCTACGAAGGGGCTTTATGAGGATATAGCATTATGGAAATTTTTTTGACTACCTTCTTAAATAACAACCAAAAGATACGAACTTCAGTAATAGGAGAGAAAAACAAATTTCTTAACAAGTGGATAGTGTTTCATTCATGCTATTTCAATACTTTGTTAAATGAAATATTAAAAGTGGCATTTTTAAAGAGAAGGCTTGACAATACTCCCACATAAGTGGTGCAAGTAAACTTCCTAATAAGCCTCTCTCAGCTTGATGTCTAACATATGTGACTAGTACTGGAAACTTGCAGCAGTCATGTTTCAGAGCAGACCTCTTCACTGCTCTGCCTGGTAAAACCAATCACAGCATTGTTCATTGCTAGGCCTCAGTCTGACTCACAAAGAACATAAATACTGGAGTCGTGCAGAGAAAGCTCATTCTTATTTTTTGAAGATTTATCTTTTTTAGTATATGATTTTATTCTGATTGATATGTGTGTATCTGGTGAGGAGAAAGGCTTCCTGCTCTTTTAGGGAAAATGCCTTTCTACAATATGCCTTCTCTTGGGACACAAAATCATGCATATGGCAGAGCCACAGGCCTTGAGAACAAGACCCAGGTGGCTAAGGGATTAGAAACCTTGGAGTTAGGCAGTTCTAGATTTCTGGCTCTGCAGCAGCCCACTCTGTGAGCTTTCATTTATTTCCCCAGCCCAGCTATAAACTGGAGGTTATATCCTAGAAATAATATGCTCTTTTGTTGGCTACCCCCCCCCCTTTTTTTTTTTTTTTTTTTTTTTTTTTTTTTTTTAAAAAAAAATTTTTTTTTTTTTT
>NW_010972528.1:11005756-11050045 GCF_000737465.1 Haliaeetus leucocephalus | reverse complement strand
GCTCCCCCCCCCCCCTTTTTTTTTTTTTTTTGTAAAAACTAAACTGTATTATTCCTCTAGTGGACTTCTCTGAAAATCATTATGAAACCCCACCTCCCTAAGCTGGAAAACTTTGATTAATTCAGTAGTATATAAGATGCGTTAAGTTTGAGAGTTAGTGACTGTTTTCCCTAGGAGCTTATTGATTTATACATCACAAACTTGTCTGGGTGAGCAAAAGACTTTTTTCTCAAGTTCCTTGGCATAACAGTTTCTCCTATATGTTTTCTGGTTGAACATTCCTTCTCCTTTTGATCACTGAAAGACCATTATTAGCTCTTCTTTTACTCTCATGATATAAAAGCATTTTGGGGAAAGTTAATTAACAGTCTGTCCTTTTCCATATTCAGAGGTTTTAAAAATCTGTTTAGTTCTTGGGGAAAGCATATATTAAAATAGTATATTGCATGGAAAAGCCACCTACAGATATTACTTCTGAGATAAAAGACCCGATAAAGGAGCCAGAGACTTTCCGTCTTTTTTTGCTTGGGATGTACACTAGGCATTTCCATGGTGATTGGTGTTTATAAATGCCAGAGATAAATGGTCACAAGAAACTGCTGCAAACAGCAATAAGTATTGAAGTAAAGGCTTAAACAATCCTCTCCTACCAGTTTCCCCTTGTGATTCACTCCCTGTGAAACTGCAACTGGTGGGCCTACCTGACTGAGCTAAAAAGCTCATGTATAGAGCTCATATTATCTTCTAACCACCTGGCACTTCTATATTTCTATTTTATTTAAAAATATGTATCACCATTCAGTGGCTCAAATTATATTGATACATTTGTTATAATGTTGGCAGCATTCATTATCAAAATGTACTCACCATTTGTGGGGAAAAGTCATAATAAGCCCACAAATAATGGCAATTATAAATGACATCTGCCAATCACTGGAGTCCTGCCTGTATGTGCAGTCCTGCCTGGAATCCAGAGCCTGTCTCAGATCAAGTCACTTGATTGGCAGTGCATGTTGCTCTCTCTATGCCAGCTGGCAGATTACCAATAAGAATAAATCATGTAAAGTTGGAATGATGATATTGTTGGCACCTGTCGAGTGAGGTAAAATCTGTTTTACTTATAAGCCACAGACTATGGAAAATTGACCAAATCCCATACTGCATCTCATACCTGGGCATTTTTTGTATTTGTACCTGGAAGTTTGTGTAACTTGGGAAAGGAAGGTGGTAGTCTAGCTACAGTCCTGGCTTGAAGCATCATCTTTCCTAAAGAGGTTTTATAAATGGAGCCGATCTCAAAACTGCTATCGAAGTGCTAGAATGCATGAATTGTATTCATTACACTAAATGCACAACTCAAGGGTGAGGCTTTTCAAGACTACCGTTTCTCATCGGAGGGATGAGCTTCATTCAAGCAAGTTTAGTTGAAAACAGTTACTTTGAGTTCCAGTCAAAATCAACATCGGTGAAGACTGTGATTAAGGTTTATCTTGTATCTTGTTCATTCCACAGGTTGAGCATCTGATCTGTTCCTAATTTGCCACGGTCGAGCATCTGATTCCTATTTATTTCTCCTGTGATTGTGCAAATTCAGAATTAAGTGTCTTTGTAAAAGTCCAATGTTTCCAGGGCAGAATCAACACTTACATCCTGTTGCTGGTCTCACCACAGTGTGTGGGAACACTTTGCCAGCTATAAATACAGCTTAGAAATGAAGGAAACATTTGTAACTTCGGAGTTCCCATGTTCTGAACTCTCATTTTGTCCTATGTGAAGTAGCAATAGTAACATGAATATTTTGCCTATTTCAGATTCTTTCTCTGCTGTTTTTTAATTTTATTCCTGTTATTGTGGATACCATAGGACTTACAAGCATGTTCAAAATGTCATGTTTCTATATGGTTTAATCTCTACTAGGTGGTTACTGGATTTGAATGCCTGTAACAGACCAATCACTCTTGGTATTCTTCCTGATTATTAAATTTTTGATGTGATCACCTAAAACCTTGTAAGCTTAACGTTTTGAGGCAATAGTAAGGAAAATAAAAATTGCTTCATCTCTTTAGATGCCTATGTGCTCTGCATTAATTCATACAGTGGATTTTTTTTTTATACTAAAGCTTTCTTAAGATATGACAAATGATTATTTCTTTAAGTATGTACTCTATCCATTATTAAATTGATTATTCAAATATCATTTAAAACAAGAGGCCAGATGGCAATATTCCAGTATTTGTTGCCATTAGCAACCACAAACCCCAAACTGAACGACTTTCCATTTTTCACTGTGGATGAAAGGATCTTTTCATTTTACATGCAATAAAAAGAAACTACAACTAACCAATTACAAAACAAGATTGTTATACTAATACTTTATAAAAATCATTCACTGACACTCTGTTACACTTGTTGATGACCTCATAAAATATGTGATCTATTTCTAGGTTTGCTAACTTTGTTACCAAGTATGATTTTTAGTTAGAATATTATTGTCATGAAAGGAAGGCTTTTTTAAAATTGTTTTAACTTGCCCAGATTATGAGACTCTAATTAACAAGATTATGACTATTCTAAAAAAGTATAAGAAAAAATAAAATTAAGAAAGGCTCAGAACTTAATTTACCTGATGTTTGATATCTTTGATTCAAGTAAAAGGAATCTATATTGAGAGCAAACTTTAAGGTGATATAATAATGAATAATGTAATTTGAAAAATGACAACTGGTGAACGAGTGCTTAATGTCTCTTCAGAAGTATCTATGATTTAAAAAATAGGGACTGAACCAATATCTAGAACTTACTCAAAGTCTCACTTCTTAGCATGTAGAGGGAGATCCACAACTGACCATTTCAGCTAATTAGCCAAAGAATGACAGTAAGGCAAGGACTATCTGAGCCTCCTCCTTAATGATGACTTGCTGTGTAATGGTAAAAAGTGATGTCAGTATAGCTCATTAATTGGTATCAGAGAAGAGATAATAACAATAATAAAGACAAATATGTAGAAGTAACTTTTTCATTTTCATATAAGGGTCTGTTTTGCATACAACTAATTTCTCCATATGTGAACTTATAAATATCTAAATGTATGTGTTCCTAACTACGTGTATGCTTGGCAGTGCAGATATGAAAGCTGGGTATTTTAATGATACTTGACTGAAATTTTATTTTGGCCATAATATTAAATGGTCTCGAGCTGCATTTGTTTTGTTACTTCTTGTTTGTCCTTAGCTCCCTATGAAATCAGTCATAAGATTCCCACTGACTATGGTGCATACCACTGGCCCATTTTTCCTCGGTTGCTCTTTAGGCAATAAAATTTCTGGTCAATGACCTGCATTTCTGCATAACTGTAAACTTCCTATACATCGGGTATTAAATGTAACATGACTTGTTTCTTAATCTGGGTGGGAGATAAGAAAATGGGTCCTAAATGACAGATGTTACTCAGATTGCTTAACGCACTGCCAGAAAGATCTAAGAGGCTGTAGTAAAGAGGGTAGCACAAGAAATGAGATAGGATAGGCAAATATGAAAGTACCCTTTTGTTATTTATTCAATTTATCAAGAGATTTTAGTAAGTTAAAAATTCTCATAACTAACTTTTGAAATAAAATACTTGGTTAATAGTAAACATGCTCAGCCCCATAATCCGGAGACTATTTATACTCTGGTAATTTCAAGAAACAAATATTAGCTTATAAATGCTGTGATGGCAAAATGTGCTAGCATACATGTTAAGTTTCTAATCAAACATTGCAAAAATTCATTAATCAGTATTTCATAGTTCATTACAGTCTGACTAATTTTGAAATCCTTCATGTAAATTGATTAAATGTCTTCAGTATTCAGATAAATGGGCTTTTGTTTTAAGCAACCTTTACTGTGAAGTCCATATTTCTCCAAGATTGAGTTCTGGTAACATTTGACTGTCGTGTCTGACATACTAGCTAGTTGCCATTTCACCCCTTCTTCCCCTCCTTCTATATTCCAAATATCTCATTGACCAATTGTGAGAAAAATATTCTTAAATCTTCTTTAGACATAACAGGTCATAGGTAGAAAGTGCTCCATCATCTATTGTCATCAGTCAGCAAAGCTTTTTTTTTTTTTTTTTTTTTTTTTAATGCAAACTCTTGCGTGTGTTTTAAGGAACTGTTTTGCTATATAAATAGCAGACACGTGAACACCTCAGGTTGGTGATCAAGTCTTATTTTATACAATAGAATACATGTGAAAAATACTCGGGGCAAAAGCTCAGCTGTTGCACTCAAATATGCATTGTCTTAGTGAACAAGTATTTTTCCAGGGGCACGCTGCCCTCCCGATATCGTCAGTCCAATGCAGCCCCAGAAGCCGGTGCCGAATGCCAGCTCCCATTGCAGCTGAGCGCAGCTCTGCTCTCCTCCAAGGCAGAGGTCCCCTCAGTGGGGCTTCTGAAATGAGAGGAAAGACTCTGGTTTTACTGAGCCTTGTATTAGGACTCCAGGCTTTGCAGTTTTAGGTAAGACTGTGATGGGGGATTAATGGAGTTACTACAGCACATAGTGCTGTTTATTAGAGAGATACCACATTCTTTCTCATGTAAACATACAGCAGTTACTATATGGCGAACACAGAGAACAGTCTCATATAGTCTTCTGCAAAATAAATCCTTGTGAAAGCATAGTGCTGGCTGGAAAAGTAATGGCCATATTCTTGTTTGCTTTACTGGACAATTTAAAATTTCTACTGTAAATTTCTACTGCCATTTTTTAACTGGCTTTTCAAAAGAGTTCATCGCGGTTTAATTATTTCAGAGCTCATACAATGTGAATGTAAGGGCCTGAGGGTGGCCAGCGTATATTAAGTTTTCAAGTTAAAATCTGACTGTAGAAGTTTGTTGGTCATTCAGCTAACCATTGCAGACTCTTCTGTGTATCCAGAAAAAGAATTTATTCTATGTCTTCTCTTGGGTATTTTTTTTTTAAATCCTAGTATACTCTTTATATACTGATAATCTTGCCTATGCTAAGATCTCCAGTCCACCTTTTGCAAGAGCTGCACAGGTGGCAGTGAAGAGCCTCTGATCTTCCTTGGAGAGTGCCATGTTTTGGTCTGCATGCTCTGCCCTGAGTGTTTTCTCTGATGCTATAGAAAGGAGAATTTGGTCTGCATTGTTTTCATCTCCCTCCAGTTTGGCAAATGAACTAGATCGTCTGCAGATTATGTAAATTATTTTGCTTAATTTTTACTGGCAATGCCACAGCGTGCCCTTTTAATTCCTTGACAAATTGTTTCTGGAGTCCAGGATTCTTCTTACCTATGTCCTTCTTGTTACTTCTGTGCTCCAGAAACATGCTCTTTCTGCATGTTACGTCTTCAGCAAATGAGGGAAATGGCTTTACTCTTAGCTCCCTGGTCAGCTCTGAGATGCATGCAAGTCATAAGATGCAATTGCAGCGGCACAGCCGTAAGTACAGGCAGAGGTGCATCTGTCCTAACTAATGCTTTATTTATTATTTTTTATAGGCCGTTCAGTAGCAGTTGCCACAACAGTATCTATAAGAGGCAAAGCCAACTTTAACCAAAGACAATTCCTCTGCCCTTGAAGAATGTGTGCTGTTTTGATTTGATATTTCAAAAGAAATATGAGGATTCCAGAAGGTGTAGAATGATCTAAAAAGGGTGATCTAAGGAAAGTAGAGAACTTCATGAAAACTGAACCCCAAGAAAAATCTAGCAGACAGTAATATGTTACAGTTGTTGGCTTTGTTTTTCATCATTTAGGAGTTGATTTGCAAGCCACAACATCTAGTAGTGAAACATGCTACTTCTAATTACCAGAGGTATTTTTTTTTTAAAACTGACTGTGGCCAAACTGATACCAGCGAGCTGTGTCAGATCAATGTTGTTGTTTTCAAATATTTATATGCATTTAGTCTTACATGTTCGTTCTTATAGGCTGTACTAGATCACATACCATGTTGTGGTAGATTGATCCTGGCTGAACCCCCGGTGCCCCCCAAAGCCGTTCTATCCCCCCCCCCCCCCCAGCTGGACAGGGGAGAGAAAATACAACAAGGGGCTCATGGGTCAAGATAGGGACAGGAGAGATCGCTCACCAATTACTGTCATGGGCAAAACAGACTCAACTAGGGGAAAACTAACTCAATTTATTACCAATCAACCAGAGTAGGGTAATGAGAAATAAAACCAAATCTCAAAACACCTTTCCTCCACCCCTCTTTTCTTCCTGGGCACAGCTTCACTCCCGGATTCTCTACCAACTCCCCCCAGTAGCGCAGGGGGACAGGGAATGGGGTATATGGTAAGTTCATTACACGTTGTCTCTGCTGCTTCATCCTCCTCAGGGGCAGGACTCCTCACACTCTTCCCCTGCTCCAGCGTGGGGTCCCTCCCATGGCAGACAGTCCTCCACAAACTTCTCCAGCATGAATCCTTCCCACAGGCTGCATCCTTCAGGCACAGACTGCTCCAGTACGGGTTCCCCGCAGGGTCACAAGTCCTGCCAGAAAACCTGCTGCAGCATGGGCTCCTCTCTCCACAGATCCACAGGTCCTGCCAGGAGCCTGCTCCAGCGTGGGCTTCCCACGGGGTCACAGCCTCCTACGGGCACCCTCCTCCTCCGGCGTGGGGTCCTCCACAGGCTGCAGGTGGATATCTGCTCCACCATGGACCGCCATGGGCTGCAGGGGGACAGCCTGCCTCACCATGGTCTTCACCACGGGCTGCAGGGGAATCTCTGCTCTGGTGCCTGGAGCACCTCCTCTCCTCCTTCTTCACTGACCTGGGGGTCTGCAGGGTTGTTTCTCTCACATGTTCTCACTCCTCTCTCTGGCTGCCATTTCTGTGTCTCCGGCAACTTTTTTTACTTCTTAAATCTGTTATCCCAGAGGCGCTACTACTACCATTGATGGGCTCGGCCTTGGCAGGTGGCGGGTCCATCTTAGAGCCGGCTGGTATTGGCTCTGTCAGACAAGGGGAAGCTTCCAGCAGCTTCTCACTGAAGCCACCCCTGTAACTCCCCTGCTACCAAAACCTTGCCACACAAGCTCAATACACATGTATAAGCAGAATATAACTTAATTTTCTTCCTGTTCTTTGCTAGGTCAGCATGATTAATCATGACTTTTTAACCAAAGGTTTGAACTTTTTCATGAGAAGTTCTCACATCTTCCTCTTCAGTTGGCACATTCCTCTAATGGCCACTTTGTTTGGATCCTTGGCCTTCACAGTCCCTTTGAAAGCCCAGCAGAATGCCTGAGTTTTCAGCTGTGTAATGGTAGGCCACTGAGGAAAGGCTTTTGGGAATGTGCTTCATTTCTGGTTTATCTTGAATTCTTTCCTTGTTTTCATACTTCCTAGTTTTTGTTCATATATTAAAAGACTTTCAGTTTTGAGATAGTTGTGAACTTTTTTTTTTATTTTAGAGCAATGCTTTCTAGTGTGACTCAAACTCTGATACTGTCGGTTACTAATTTACAGTACGAAGCCTATCAAGTTGCCTTCAGCACTTCACAAGACTAGTATTTTATTGTTTAGCAGAGCCTTTTTGAGATAAAATGCTATCAGCTAGTTTTTGTATGTTGAGTTCTTATTCATGTGAAAAGCCTTGGTTATTTCTTGGGACTTCTGCTATAAGAATCATAGAATGAAGATGAGGAGATATAAGCCAATTTTTTGATTAAGGAGTTTTGTATCTGATTTCTTTCTAATCATTATTAAATGTATAAATGTTTGATTCAACTGAAGGGAACTGCGATGAGTTCAAGGGGTTTTTATGATAAACTTTGACCAAGATATTAAAAGGAGACTTTCAAAGGTATTAGGCACTTAACTGAAATCCCTTGGAATATCTGAACTCAGATTCTCAGTCTTGTCCCTTGCTGGAATTTGGTGCACAGCTGATACCAAGAACTGTCAGAAAGTTCATTGGCATTTTGACACAATTGACTGTAATTTGCAGGGACAGAAAGGCATTCTTCTCTTTTTCAGATTTCTCCTCCTGTGGACTATTTGATGTTAATAATAAAATTTCATCTGTTTCCTTTCATGTCAGTCTAGAGGAAAAAAAACCGACAGACTGGAAAAGGACTGTTTCAAGTAAGTTGTTTTACATATAACAGATTCCAAATTACATTTATTTCTGCAATGTTATTTGTAGGAAGCATTTATTTAAGAAAAGAAGAAATCTTTCAGAAAACAATTACGTATGATACTTCTATGGCTATCGCAGTGGTTTCTGAAGTAAAGTCTCCTTTAAGGTTTGCAAATTTTAATTCTAGTGGTAGTACTTTTTTTGCTTTAAGCAGCAGCTTGATAGTAACTGCGTAATAGTATGCGTTCCAGCTTTGTTTCCTTTAGTAATTTCATAGCAGATGCCTTCAGTGAAGATACTGTACTTACAAGTATAAGGTGAGCAGAATACAGAGAATACATCTTCTAGTTACCCGGGAGAGATAGCAACATGTGAAGGAAGAAAAAATATTGAAGCAATATGTACTTTTACCTAGCTTTTATGAACATAAAGTTTTGAAACAATTTATCCCTCACTTCAGTAATATTTGTGTCTTTCATAAATCATATTTACATATATTTTATGGAAAAATAGCTCCCCTTACTGCTTCTGTAATAAAAGAGCCTTTGCAAATCTGCTCCCTAATAAATTAAAAGTAGCTGGCCACATCTTTTTTTGAAAGTCATAAAGGGGAATTAAGTGCCCATCTCCCATTAACTTTTGATGATGCCTGAGAAAATCTGCCAGAAGATTTCTCACAGATGCCTCTGAAACCAATGGTTGGGAGTTTACTTTGATTTTAGAAGCAAGAAATTTGCCATGTTACACTCTACTTTTTGTCTCAAAGAGGATCGTTGTTTGGTAATATGACCACGCCTGACAGGTTTGGTTTTTTTTTTCAGAAATGTAAATTTTCAAAGGCTGAGGATACTTTACGTTTGGCAACACTGGCTTTTATAACATTATAAATATAAATTTTTAAAACCATGCTTTCTGATATGTCTTATTGTATAGCCCTAATAAAATCCTCAGTGATATGTATGCAAGTTTACTTCAACAGAATGATAGTTGTTCCTCCAAGCAGCATTTGTAGCAATGGCCATTGCTGTTGGAGGTGGCCCATGTAAGAGTGAAGATACGTAATTTGTGCTCCTGCTTGTCCGTTCACATACTATGTGCCTTTGGCAGAGTTTCTCCCTTCTTGGTGCCTATCTTCCTTCTCCTCTCTACAGATTTTAAGATATATGCACTAGAATTTATTTTAGCCAGTGTTTGTGCAGTATTTGCTAAATGGAGCTCTGATCCCGAGTTCTGTAAATAGATAATAGCAAAATGAGTTCTGAAAAACATTAAAGGTACAAGTAACAGTATAGGAGCTAGGAATGTCTTCAGTTTACATTTTCCTATTGTTTCATTCCAAAAATTGTTTGCTATATAGCCTTTTCGGTGTTTTGGTGCACTGCACTGTGCTGCTGTGTGGCATTTATATGCAATAGAAGAAAAAAAAATGAGATAGCATAACATCTAAGAGAGAACTCTTTGACCACTGATGTGACGTAGTGGTCTCAGGAGCAGCCGAGAGCTAAATAAAGCTGTATTTCTTATAAGCAGGTTAAACCTGTGGTAAAAGATCTTGGCTAGAAAGCTTATTTAACTGTAAGGAAGATGAAACTTTCCAACTTTCCCCTCCTTTCATTAAGAGGATGTTGAGATGGACTGTCTTCAGAAGAAACACGGAAACCAGGGGGAGGGGAGGTGTCCTGGTTTCAGCTGGGATAGAGTTAACTGTCTTCCTAGTAGCTGGTACAGTGCTATGTTTTGAGTTCAGTATGAGAAGAATGTTGATAACACTGATGTTTTCAGTTGTTGCTCAGTAGTGTTTAGACTATAGTCAAGGATTTTTCAGCTTCTCATGCCCAGCCAGGGCACAAGAAGTTGGCACAGGACACAGCCAGGGCACCTGACCCAAACTGGCCAACGGTGTATTCCATACGATGGGACGTCCCATCTAGTTTAGGAACTGGGAAGGGGGGGGCAGGGAATCGCTGCTCGGGGACTGGCTGGGTGTCGGTCGGCGGGTGGTGAGCAATTGCCCTGCGCATCATTTGTACATTTCAATCCTTTTATTACTACTGTTGTAATTTTATTAGTGTTATCATTATCATTATTAGTTCCTTCTTTTCTGTTCTATTAAACTGTTCTTATCTCAACCCAGGAGTTTTACTTCTTTTCCCGATTTTCTCCCCCATCCCACTGGATGGGGGGGGAGTGAGTGAGCGGCTGCGTGGTGCTTAGTTGCTGGCTGGGGGTAAAACACGACAGGGGGGAATATCAGTTACCCCAAAATTAGTTATTTTATTTTCTTTGACTGTAAATATGTTTGTTTCAGATTATGATACTGTTTATATTATTGCTTACTAGTGCATTTTCAAATTCTCTTTAGCCACATATTCTATGGGCCAGCCTCTCCTGTCTGAGTGAGATGGAGAAATCAGCCTTGGGGAAAGGGAAGGAACAGGGCTGGGGAATGGTGATGCTTGGAAGTAATCTAGCATGCAATGAATTCTCAGTTTCTTACCTGGCTTGTAGTGGAGCCTGCCAGTGTTATCAAAAAGAAAAGGGGGAGCAGTTTCAGACAAGTCTATTGTAGAAGGTGGCACCCTGTTTTCTCCAAGATATCTGAAACTGGAAAGGCCATCACAGTTAGAAATGGTCAGTAGAGTTATCTGTTTGGCTTTAGGAAATAAAGCAGAAGAGATAAAAAATCACGAATGCTTTTCTTATTCTCAGCTGGTGAATTTTCTGTCCCACAGTCTGGTATATATTTTGAAGGTATATTGCAGATGAAGGACAGAAAAGCACAAGACCAGAGTCACTCATGTTCAGAACTAGATATGACTAAACCTGACTCTGCAAGCTCAAACAGGTTTTCAGTTTTATCATAGTTCTCCTTGCATTAGCTGAACCCTTTACCCTTGGTGATGGCAGCAGCTGCTGGAAACATGGCCACAGTAGAAATAAGATTGCTGTAGTTCTGAAGGCAACAAACTGAAAATGAGCAATCATGGTCTACAGCAATCTATAGACATGGGGAGTAAAATATTCCAAATGGCTTAATTAAGCCTGTTGTGCAGCTGAATCATTGATCCAAAGGTGAGTATCTAAAAAAGGGGTAATTTGGTGGAAAAAAAGATTTTTCCTGGATTAAAAATTATGAAGTAAAAAAAAATAGTAGATGTCTATAATTAAGATTTCTTCATGTGTGCTGGTTGGTTTTTTTTTCCCCTCCTCTTATCAGACTTTAAACGTATTAAACTGAAAATTTAGCAGGCTGAGAGAGTTGAGGTTGTTTACCCTGGAGAAGAGGAGGCTCCAGGGAGACCTTACAGCAGCCTTCCAGTACCTAAAGGGGACTTACAAGAAAGCTAGAGGGGGACTTTTTACAAGGGCGTGTAGTTATAGGACAAAGAATAATGGCTTTAAACTGAAAGAGAGTAGATTTAGATGAGATGTAAGGAAGTTCTTGACTATGAGGGTGGTGAGGCACTGGAACAGGTTGCCCAGAGAAGCTGTGGATGCCCCATCCCTGGAAGTGTTCAAGGCCAGGTTGGATGGGGTTTGAGCGACCTGCTCTAGTGGAAGGTGTCCCTGCCCATGGCAGGGGGGGTGGGCTAGATGATCTTTAAGGTTGCTTCCAACCCAAACCGTTCCATGACTATGAAAATCAGAGAAAATCACTTAACTCTCTCCTACGTGCAGTACCAATTAGTTTGATTTGAATTAATTTGCTTCTGAGATTAAAGTAAACTATAGGGATTGTGCCAAATAAAACCAAGATAAACTTTATGATCCAATGGTGATTTAAGTACTTTTTGTTCTCATTTACACTGGCAAATTTGATCTGGATTACCTAAGAGGGGCTACATTTCTAACAAAGCATTTAACAAAAAAATAAGAGAAAGTGTTTTTGTATTGAAACCATCTCTCAAAACTAAAAAAGGGTGCTTTCTGAAAATATTGTAAATACACTAATAAGAATTATTTTAAAAGGTTTTGCTAGACTTTGAATCTAAGCAGCTAATGTTAGATGGGGGGGGTAGCTATGTAAATCCAACTTGAGTTGCCATTATTAACCATTAATCTTAAAATAGATGAAACCATAGACACTGGAATCATACACTGATAATTTAATATAAATGTATTAGACTTGCTAATAATATTCTGCCAAGGACTGTTTTAAGCATCTGAAAAAACCACAGACTAACTCATAGTAATAACATAATTTCAGACAGTATCTTAGTTTGGGAAAATATGTTTTATGTTACCGAATTTAAAAAGATAAAAATATTTTAAAATGTTCTCCTTATGCTTCTATTGTATTTTTACTTTATTGCTGGTGATTTCTACTTTTGACTAGCTAATGGGAATGTATTTTTTCTCTGTATTGCTATTACCTCTTCCTGCTACTTTCCAGGTCACTAATTTTTCTGCTTAGAGTTCATTCTGCTTAGACCGATATGCTGTCTTTTTTAATGAGGTTATTTCTGGGTTATTAGCCTTCCTGTTATATGATACCTTATGTGAAAGATCTAATTGATGTAAATCAAACATAGCTTGCAGAAGAAAATCAAAATGATCTTTTAGATATTTTGTAGGTTCATGTGTATCTCAGAAATTTTGTATTTAAAGCTACTTTTTACACAAGAAGGTTATATGTGGCTAATAACACAAATAAATCTTTTTTTATTCATACATTAACAGGTTCAAAGAAGTGGAAATTGAAGAAATGCATTGGCATTTTGGTTTGCTGAATAAGCTTTAGATGGAAATTACTCTGAAAAGTATTTAGTGGGAGGGGTTTAATTGTACAGTTGAATAACCTCAGTAACATTTTTTTTATTAAAGCATTCTTACATAAGCCGTTAAGCTTTAGGTTAATTTTTACTGTTATTTTCTGGTTATATTTAGTAACAGGGATTGGAAATACTGTGCTATACCTTGTTAACACTTTTAAATGGATTACATGTATGCTGTTTTTTTAGAATTATGTTTTTTGCAAATTTTGCAGTCAAAAGGATTGTGTTGTTATGTTACACATATTAAAAACATGGTTTTTTTCCAGTCATTTCGCTTGTGGCAATCGGTAGCGTCAAAGGGAATTGTCTGACTTTTGTATATATGTTATAATTATATAGGAAAGTAAAATGTGGGGTTTTTTTTTTCACATCAGCGTTCCCCTCCTTTGCAGTCTGATATTTTTTACCTCAACAGAAATGTCCTAGTTTAAAGATACATGAGTGACCTTTATGAATACCAATTTATATTCTTCTATACTACCTGTGCATGTTTTACATAATATACACACAAAAGACATGTTGTTTCTTGAGAAAATATCTGGCACAATACACCCCAATTTACCTTGCTATGAATATTTAGATATGTATTACATTTGAATTTAAAGTTTCTCTTGCCAGCTGTCAAGTTTGGGGGTTTTTTGGTTTTGTTTTGTTTTGTTTTTTTCTTTATTATTTTGCCTGTGTTTTAGGGTTGGAGTACATAGCAGTGTCAATCTCTGCTGCCACACCTTAGTTCTATTTAACACATGTACAAAATTGTTTATCCCACAGAAAAACTGGGACAAAATCCAATTTTGATCTTCTTTACAGATCTATAAAGAAAAACAGTCTCTGATAAAAAAAAAAGCCTTCCAAGCTAATAGGATACATTTTATTTGGCTTTTGCTCAGAGCTAGCAAGCTATCCGTTAGTATTCCTGAATCACTAGAATTGTTTTATTTTCAAAGAACCTGAGAAAATTCCTGGTTTTGAGGGATACAAACATAATAAAATGTTGGAATGTTTTCTAAATCTTGTGCTGATCTTCTGAGCACGCTTAGAGTCAATGAAGTATTTTGAGGGAACCTGAGCAGGCTCAGACTGAGCTGTGTGTTCTAGAAATTTAACAAACATATTTGTCTATAGACAACGTGTTTTCAGACAAAACTTCCTGGTGAATTTTTGATAAACAATAGATAGTGTGAGAAATTATAGTGAATAAAAACATACACCATAGAAAATAACATCAGACTAAGCAACAACTTAATTTTTTTTCTTGTTCTCAGTGAATGCAGAAGAAATCACAACAGTTCAAGTAAAGGCATTTCCCTGTGGAAGGTGAGTTAGCAGTTGTTAAGTGAAAGAAAGAAGATGATAATGACAGCTCATTTTGAAGAAGCTAGAATTTTGTGGTTGTCAAAGCCAGACGTGCATTTCAGCAAGTAAAGTTAGATGTGTCAGGTTCTAATCTGGTGACTTCTAGTACACCATTTGGACATTAGATTTAAATTAATGGCATTAGTTTCACTGACATAGTTTTCCCAAAAGTCACTGCATGGTTCACAAGATTTCAAAGTATTGCCATTATTGTTGTTTAAGATGTTTAATTTGAACTAAGGATCTCAAAGGACATAACAAAAGACTTATGCAAACTGAGTTTAAGAATAAGCTGGAATATTATAATTTATTTTCTTGAAGCATGTAACTTGAGGGGAAAACAAAAAAAGGAAAAAAAAAAAAAAAAAAGAAGCTGACACCTTGGTTGAGGAAAAAAATAATTTCCCTCCACAACGTAAAGTGGATCCAGACTGATATCTGCTTGGGAAAACTTCTTACAGGTGCAGCCGATATCAAAAAAATCTCTTGAGAAAGCTTGTTGGAGAGTGGCATTGTCTGGCATAGCAAAGACAGGTGTATTTCTGTATATAAAGCTACAGAAAATTTCCTCCACTGGGTGAAGATAAATGAACTTGTGGGTATTCTGGAAGGTTCTTCCTGCAGCTGCTTGCTGCTAGATGGTGCAACAGCACTGTGGCTGCCAGAAGGTCCTCTACAGAGTGCTTTCATATCAGTACCAATATCGCCTATTCCATGCACAGCAACTGCTGTGAAATATCCTTTTAGCAGAGTCACCTTCTTCAGCAGTTACAGAGATGCAATCCAGTGGTATTGCATCTTCAAAAAATCTGGACTATCACTGTGATCTTGTCCCCCAGATCCTTTCTTTTCCTGGAAACCTGTAGTCTTGTATCCAGCACCCTTGCTGGAATATCTGGTTTAGTCTTATGGATTAATCTGAGCATGAAATTGTTCTGCAGATTACAATAGAAGTAGAAAGTCTTTAATCCTAAACAGTGTCTCTTCAAATTTTACCTAATTCCAGCCCACAGTACCTTGTGCCTTGGACTCCATCAGGAGATAGAGTGGTTCAGAGTGCTCTGGTATGTGTTGCCCGCAGTATGATCTGAGGAGCTTTTTGAAAGCCTGGTAGAACTTGAAGAGACATGGCTCTAGCAGTACCATCCCCAAAACCGCATGTGCAGAAGTAGGCAGAAATTCAAGCCATGAATCTTGCGGAGAGCTTGGTCCCAAATGTTTCCATAGCAGGTGATGGTCTGGATGGAAGGTATTCCTTTAAGATCCACCAATGCAATTGAAACTGCTTTTGTTTCACATTCCTAGCTAGATGGAGCTCACCATTGGGGAAGCAGACCTCTGCTATGTGGCTTTAACTGGTGAACTGCTGAACAGCACAGTCCTGGGGCTGAACAGGAGCCTAGGATCAGTTTTGGGTGTGGGACACCAATATATCTGTAAGGCCTCCAAAGGTGAAGTCCTTGTAGGACTCATTGTGTGTGTGTGTTTTTCCTAAAATTTGAGCTTGCCAGGTGTATCCTTTGCAATATAACAAAGTGAATCCTTTTCTTCTGTATTAGTCCTTGTGTTTTACTGCCCACAGCAGCTCAGTTCTCTTTAGCTGTGGGCTGCTTACTCGCAGCAAGTAACTGAAATGTATGATTGTCTGAAAATAGCTTATTTGTCAAGCTCTGTTAATTCTAAAGTTTATCCAATGATATATTATGAGTAATATATTGATAACAGAGGTTGTGGTAGAATGCTGCTAGAAAATAGGAAGTTTGTATTTATGTGATAAGCGCAGCAGTTAATTTGCATTCTTCTATATAGTTTGTATTGCTTGCACACAACTAAATGCAGTCACACATTTACTGAATGCTGTTAAGGTCCATGCATTGCTTGGTGATGGAAGACAGCCATTATAAGACTTCCAAAACATGTTTCCATCAGTTTCCTATCATAAGGCAGGTGGGTGGCCCCAAACTGGCCTGTTGGGCTGACAACAAATGTATCTGAATTCATCCACAAAATGCTTGGTGCTACTTGGAAAAAAGTCTGAAGAAGCAAATATTAGTAGCTTGTTTGGCAAAAGTTTAAGTGAAAACAAGTGATGAGCTTTTTAGTGCTTCTGTTTTGTATTTGTTTTTCTTACTAGCGGTATTAAATTAATAGTTTACATTCAGCTGATATTAGAGTTTGGGTAGTATTAATGTTTGGGTCAAACAACATTGATTTATTTGCAACATATGGGGGGAAAAAAGGTGATGTGACTTGTGTTCTTTCCCTTCCACACTTTTCTGATTTGCACTGAAACAGTAACGAGAAAACAAATGTATGATTGTTTTTTCCTTCTGTAACAATTATTTGAATTCCTTAGATGTTCCATTATCTTCGCTGTTGAAGAGCCAACTTGTTCATAACTCAATGTCTGCCTTTGCAGGACCTAAGCCCTTTTTGCATGCTTTGAAATAATGGCCGCTAACCATCACATCTCATTCTGCTGTAGGGTGGAGCTGCACAGCCATGGTGGCATGGCTAGCAGCTGCTGCTGCTCCTGCTCCTCTCTTGCCCTTGCAGCTCATAGCAGCCACCAGTAGAAGCAAACCAGTCCCCAGCCAGTAGAGATGCCATAAAGATATGCTAGATTTGACCATCTACCATACGTGAAAGATAGCACCTAGCAACCATGTTTCTGGTTTTGAAGTTATGCAGAGATGATGTGCTAGCACAGGTCTTGCACTGTGCGGCAGTGGTGAGTGTCAAATAACTGATGTCGTATGTTTCCCCATGATTAAGAATTTAAGCAGTTTGTTGTAGCAGAAGTATCTAATCACATATCTTCACCGGGGTAGACCTTTTTGTGAAAAGAGCACAGATGCTTGGAGCTCCTTACACTGCTGTGGCACTGGGAGGTGTGTACGTTCTTCACATTGTGGATTTTAAGAGGTTGAATCTTCAAAACTGATCATGTAGCAATTTTTGGCTTTGTTTTAAAACAACAAAAAAGCTACTTCTGGATATGCGTGAATGCTTTAGAGCTCTGTGTTTAAATAAGCAGAGGATTTGTGGGGTTCAGACATGTAGGGTTTGAATCTTACAGCAGGAGAATGGGTCTGATAATTAAGGAAACGTCATTCATGTTTCACCTACTGCTAGGAACACTTTTGTCTTTGGGTGATTTAAGTTTCAAATAAAGTCCTGGACATTTGGAAGGAATCCTCTATTTCAGTCTGTTTCTGTTCCTCTCAAGAAAATATTTATCTTCAAATTAGGGGTGTAATAAGGGGCATGTTTACGAGCTCTTTAAAAAGTGAAAGTGTTGGTGCAAATGTCTCGGGTCTTCAGAGTTCAGTAGTGAATCTTTTTTGTTTTGTTTGGACACACAAGAAAGGAAGCTGCTTACCAAATTTATGGAAGTGCTTTAACATTTGCTTTTTCAGGTGTGTGAAATGGCTGGCACTTACTTCCAGGTCTATATCATAATCTAATAAACCTTTAATCCAGAAGAGTCTTTAAACCACTCTTTCTGAGTAATTTAAACTGTTGTATCTGCCTGCCTGTAAAAGATGGATAGTATTACCATTCACCTGGGAACTATCTTCATTAATAAATTTGGATGAGATTCCATTCACTCTTTTCATCTGTGCTTGACACGGAATTCTGCAGGTGCAGTCAAAGGTGAAATTGGGGGGAAAGAGGAGGAGAAAAGACTATCTAACTTCATAATAGAAAATTTTTCCCTTTAGTTTTTACCATTCTGACATATCACTTTTTGTGATTGTTCACTCTTACTACTGCAGCACCAAAACTAGTTTTTCAACAGGCTCTGTTAACATCAAATATGAATATTCTTTTCCTTCTGTTGATAGTAATTAAATCCAATAGAGATCATCTTGAACTTGAAAATGCAGGCCATGGTTCAGAACTGGGATGTATAGCTTTAGAGCGCGCATCTTTTTGTTCATTTATATTTCATGGGTGTGTGAGATTCTGGGAATTCTATCTCAGTATTTCTGTAATTTGTGTACAAGCAAAAAAAGATGGAAAGGCCTTATCTGCCTGTTAGTAATTATAATAGTAGAAATCTAAGAAGCCTCATCTGTTGCTCATCTGTTTAAAGCAAGATTTAGTAATCTGGAGCAGTACTGAAGATCAGATACCTTTCTTTTGTTCGGTCCCCTACTTAGCAAAAACATCAATGCTAAGAACATTTCATCTTCTGGTGTGTGAAATTGTTTAATTTGTGGTTACAATGTCTTTAATTTCAGGAACGCGTATCCTTCTCCAGTCAGCACCTCAGTGCCAAAGCATAGCTATCGGAGCCCCCTTGTACTGAGCATCATATTGTGCGCTGTACACGCAATACAGTGTATTGTGCCTGTCCTGGCAATAAGCCCTACTGGAACCCTCCAGGGTAGGCAACGCCATGAGTAATCTGGAATGACTTACAAGTTAGTTGTCTGACTTGTGTGTTGATTTGCCAGCTAGAATTAGCTTGGTTTTATGCATGATGAGGACGCCAAGCGAAGTCATTCACCTCTTCCAACATGCTGAATTTCATCAAACCTGTAAGAACAGAAATGAGAAGGAATTCTACCCTTTTTCAAATTTGGCTGAAATTGGCCAAAGGTTAAATGGTCAGTGGCACCTCAAAGATGGGCAACAATGGTTGCAGAAACCTTGCTTTCTTCAGGAGCGAGGTTTCTGCCGTAGTGAGTTTAGGAACTAATGAAATATTCCTAAAACTTTATAAAAGAATTTTCACTATCCTCATTTTACATCTGATTAGAAAAGTGATTGCTGCACCCCCCTCCCCACCCTGAATTCTGCTGTAGAAGGGACAGGTGAGCTATCTGATGAGCATGTTAAGTGTTTAAGTGTTTTAGATCTTTGAAGACACCAACTTTGGGTTCATCTCCAGATGATGAAGACTCAAAATAGTTATGACTGTCATGTGAAAACAGATTCTACTTTCATTGACTTTATAAGTTTAACAAGGTGAATATTTTAATTTTTCTCAATATTTTCTACTGCTTTCTATCAAAGATATTGAATGGCCCAAATCATGCAACATGCACCATGAATGCCAACTTGTTCTTTATCCACCTGCCATTGGAATATTACAGATCAGTTTAGCAAGAGCATTAACAGCAACCATTTTTATTCCCCTTGCTCCTTTTTCAAATCCCAGAAGATGAATTCTTATGTAGTCAGTTCAACATGTAGATGACCAATTTATGTTGTAATTCCTAAAACAGTGCTTAGAATTTATGCTAGCTACAGCTCAACAGTGCTGAGCATTCCCAGATTCCTTTTCTTTACTTGCATGCATTCTGACAGGAAACATTATTCTTTTTGGTTAACCTGTCTTTCTAAGATAATTAATTTGTATTTGGAGCTTTCAAAAAGATTTTAATTAAAAGTTAGATTTATGCCAAAATGTTTCCTGGGATCGTGGGTTTTCTTTCTGTATATATACTGTGTGTACACTTTTTCAGAATGCTGCAATAAATCCACAGGCATGTAACATGTTCTGCAACTCTCAGAGATATCCTGGGAAAGTCAGTTCTACCTACAGGTTTTTTTCCAGATTACATTGGTTTATAAATTTGTCTGGAATGTGAATTTCCTTCTCTGTTGTGGTCTTTTGTTAAAAGCTATCTTTACATCATGATAAAACTTTTCTTTAAAAAAACAAAATACTTAATTTCATTAATCTGTTTAGCAATACCAATATAATGAGCCATAATATTGATTTTTTTACTTAGGATTTAAAATCTCTATTTCTTTCCACAGAATTAAATGCTTCAAGCTGATACTCAACCTCCTTACAGTCCCCTCTTTAATTTAGTTGTTATAATTAGGCATTAACTGGTGTCGGTGGTATAGCCAGTTACAAGCCATTCTGTTCTGCTTGTCTTGATTATCACAGTTTAGATGTAAAGTAAATTAGAATGAAAGACTATACAGTCCAATTACAGATAAAAGCAGCAAACTCTGCTGCTGTAATTAGATGCCAGTACTATTTTTCTTAGATTTTCTATCTCTGAGGGCATTTCTTGTAGCTACTTTGCTGAAGCTAATGTTTAAAGATTTTATAAATGCTGGTGTCTTTGTGCCATCATCTTTGCTCCTTAAACTTTAAGTGGCCTGTTCTGAGGTGCAAGATCTGTGTCTATGTATTCCTTGTCCATGATACATTTTTCTTTCAAGGTGATGTAATGTGTTATCCATATTATGAGTGTAAAGACCTTAATAAGCATGAGTGTGAAGTAGTTAATGTCCGTGTGCTCAAACCTTTCCCTTTGCAGCAGTGAGGAGTTACCTGCTTTTTGCCATAATGCAGAACTATACCAGCTGTTTCTCCTCTGTCATGGCAGATGTAAGAGAAGGCGTGCTGAGGGTTCTGCTGCCTTCCACCTATGTGACTTCTTCACCAGAGGACAGTCACCTTCACAAATCTGCTGTGAACCTGAGTCTCTGGTGTACCTCATTGATGATTGCATGTTTTAAACAGCACCTCCCAGAATTATTCATTAAAAGGAGTGTCTGCTTCAAAGAGTTCATGGGATAAGGGGAAGATGAAGGCACTCAGCAGGCAATTGACTCAAGATCATATAAGGTTTCCTGGCTCCCAGTCCAGTATCCTACAAGCCAGCTCTTATTAACTTCCTAAGAAATCTTTATAAACTGGCACGCAAGCATCCATAAAATAGCAAAAACCAATGTAGGTTGGATTGGCTTTGATACCTTTTGCGGAAAAGAATCCAGTCCTTTATGAATGGCAAAAAAGCTCTAGATCCCAATTCAGTGAAACATGATGAAACAGACAAGAACCATTTCACCCTCACCAGGATGGTCACTGTAAATATGACATTTTTAGTACTTTTACCAGTAAAGACAATGCAGACAGTTGTGCTAAGACAGTTTGTAAATGCAAGGAATACTTTATCCCAGCAAAAAAATACAAATTCTACTGTATTCATCCTTAAGTCCCTAAGTTACCCTAAGGTAAAAAGGAAGTACCTTTCAGATAATTTAGGAAAACTCCGATGTTTTCTACAGCTGATCAAAAGCACCTGAAGGAATAATTCTTGTGCTGAAAAATACAAATTTATAATTTTGTTGTGGGAAAAACTTAATTTCAGTTAAGATGTTGGTGGAACACAGCATCAAAATAATTGGCTTCAACTGCTTTGTTTTGGCAAAGTTGTTTCAAGTCTTTCCAATGCATACTGAGTGTGACAATTAGTGAGTATTAGTATTATAAGTGTTATGCTATGTTTAGTGTTTATTATATACTCAATATTTTACATGCTGCAAAATCTGAAATTATTTGAATCAGATTGCTGAAGAAATAATGTCTTCATATGATTTTTTTTCAGGGATAATATTTTACTGGAAAATAAAAGAATTGTTGTTTTGCAACAATTGCAATTCTTTTTTTTCAATTGAAATAATTGAACTGCCAGTTTTTGAGCAGTTTTCTAGCCCTTTAACAACCGGTGATATGTATTATATGTCACTGAGTATCCAAAGTGTTATTCTGTAAAGTCATAAAATATCATTTATACATGATAAAACTTTCAAATTAGTACAAATTCTTATCAGTAAGGGATAGTGCCAGAAACTATCTCAAACAAGGAAGATGAGGAGTGTATTGCTCATTATGTGTGAAATTTGCCTGACTAGAATACAGTCCAGCTGCTTGGATTTTAAGTCAGTCTCATGCTCTTTCAGAGGTGAACTAAACCTCTGGAGGAGAGCCTGGGAATATGGGTGTACTACTATTGACTGAAATGGCAGCTACAACTCTTTCACACTATTTGAATGACATACTTGAAACATCAAAGGCATCTATAGAAGAGCTCCACAATGGACTTTACATTGTCTGAAGAACTTGTATCACTATAGAAACAGGAAATCTAAAGAAATTTTATGTGAGTATCATAATATTAGAGACCATTATTGGGGTGATATTATAACTGGTAGTAAAAGAGATTTAAAAAACGTACTTGTATTATCAGTGTTTCTCTCCTACCTGCTGTGTTCGAGTACCATTTTAATGTACTGGTAAAGTGGAAAAGACTCATATTGTTTGATTCTCTTGGGTAAAGTTAATTGGTAATTTAAATGAAAATGATAATCAAAAAAACATTTAGTAAGTTTCATTTTTCAAAGCAATGTTAAAACTTCCTGTTTTACAGCAAATATACAGAAAATTATACATGTTGATTTAAGGAGATGCAGTTTTACCTGATTAATTTTCTAAAGATCATTTAAGGTGTAAGCAAAGCTTATATTTTCTTCTGAAACTAAATTGGTCTGACCCCTTGCTATTTTACCTACAATTAGTTTGGTGTAATCACAGCATACAATTTATTCTGCTTCCACAAAAAAATTATTGTTCATGGGGCCATAAAACTCTTTAGAAATTGCTTAATGAACAACTCAGCCATGAGTAGGTCTTAGAAGATGAGAATTGGTATTAAATATGTAGAACATGAAGATGCAATATGTGTACGTTGTACCTAACAAACTTGGTATGAAATGAACCCCCCAGGACACTCTATAGTGTGGAAAAATAGCATGAAGTCACATAATGAAAGACTGTATCTAAACATATCAACCTGAAGTAAGATGACGTGTAAGCTAAATCCTGGTATCTCCTGATTTCTGAAGGCTTGGATTTTCCATCTTAGTATTAGCTTAAGATGAACTCAGGTTTTCTTTTGTTGGTGGTAGATTTTCTTTTTAATGAAAATGGTGGCATCATTCATATGTAGGATTTTGGACTGAATTACATGCTAATAGTTCGGGTAAAATTGTTTGGCATCAGTGCTTCCTAAAGCTAGGAGACCTACATGCCAAACACCAGACTTTGTGATTTTTTTTTTTTTCCAAGTAAACGAAATTGCTGAAACTTCTGCTACACTCAAACTATCCAGCAGTCCAGAAATGAGGATCAGCCCATAGCAAGAATATTCAGATACCTATATAGCACCTGTACTTTCAACAGGATTGTTCCACATCTTATTTTTGCTCTGTAAATCCATAGAATTAGCTTCTGATTTTTAGTATATATGCTTTGCTCATAAGAGAAATCAAAACAGATTTCTTCATTAATTCTTACAGAGACTGAGACAATTTTTCCTTTATTTCCTCTGTAGACAATGGTAGAGGTAAAGATACCAAGTCTCATTGAACCTTTTTTCCCCTCAGGTAAAAAAAAAAAAAAAAGAAAAAAAAAAGGCAGAAAAACTATCTGCAGTATTACAGTTATGGCTAGAGGGAGACATTTCCTTCTTGAGCTCTCAGATTTATTGGTGATGAACCCTTTCTGTGGCAGCTCAAAGGTTACATAGAAAGTGATAAAGAAACAAATGATATATTTCTGTAACCCTTCACTTTCAACATAAGAGTACTTGTATTTTGTCTTCTGTTGTAGAAACCAATGCTGCTCAAGGAGATTAATTCCTCAGAACAGCAGCTTTTTGTGGAAGAGATCTGTAGATAGATCTGGATTGATTCTCTGTGCATAGTATGATGCTATTGAAAAAAACCAACAAGTTTGCCAAAGAGTCAGAAATGAGTTTTCTAATGAGATATAAATAGTACCTAAAGCCAACCTGGGGTTTTAGGTAAGTGGGGTCAACATGTTTTTTTCTATTATATCTCCAGAATCAGGGGGAAAGGATCATTACCCTTTTCATTTAGCAAGAGCAACTTGAATCATCTACATCTTAACCTATGCATTTTCTATAGCATCTGTCACCATATTAGCATGATGCTGACGTATGATTTCTCCTCTTCGACGCTTTTCCTCAAACCACTTTCAACGGGTTGAAATCTTATCATGATTTCCTACTGCCAAAGAATATTAAGAAACCTGTTTCCATTGCCAATTTGTAGCAGGAAAGACGTACTTGAGCTTCAAAATATTGTTTCTATTTTAACTTTTGTCAACAGTGTACAATAAAGTCTTTTGGGAGAGATTTTCAAGATGCACAAAATATTAGCCAAAATAGCATCAGTCATAAAAGTACCTTTGTCTTTAGTGGACAAAAATGTAAATAATGCATGTTTTTTAAAATCCTACCATCATTTATTGTAATACTTTGTGGGTTCATAAGATCTTATTTCATTGGTTGCCATACAGCCTCCAGAAAGCATCACCTTGTGCACAGCTCAAGACCTCTTTCCTTAGTAAACTAACGGAATACCTTTTGGCAACATTCCAACTAATAGTCTGCTCCAGATGGCATTGCTTACAACTTCTAAGAAGCACGGGAACAGGCAGCAACTGCCTTATTCTTTCTGTCAAATAAACAATACATATTTTGGTAGGTTGGGATGGGGTAAAAATAAATCAAGCTTCGTGAGCATGAGCAGTACATAAGTAGAAGTGTTTGACTTTTGGGGGCTGAGTTGACTACTATCAAGTTCAGAAAGGAATTCCAGATAATATCTTGTGGCAAGCAAACGGTAGGCTTGGTTTCTAGCCTGACTTCTCTGTAAGGAAAATGGCCATGGTCTAAAAGAAACGGTGCCTTTCGGCAGCAAAACTAACAGGATGAGGGCTACTGTTTAAACAGTTCCACAGCTTGGATCTTTTGGCGATTCAGATACTGGAAGACTAAGTATGATATATCATGATGTTACAACTGTGTACAGTATAATACAGGATGAAATCGTGTGGAAAAGCAAACCCGTCTGTTTGCTTAAGTAATAGTGCACTTAACATGGTTATCGAAGTGGTCAACTCTGTAAGTGCAATCAACAATTTGGATTTTCCTGCTTGTTTATTCCTTATATGCTGTAAGTAAAGATTGATCAGCAATTCATGAGAGTTAAGTCCAGATAAGTATTGTTATGAGTTTGTTGTATGGTATAATTGGCATTGTTTGTCCATTTCATGGGAAGAGTCACAATACCTGTAAATATGTTGATTCTACTATCTTTAATTCTTTGTTTTCCTTGTACGTGCTCAGTGCTCATCATTTTATTGGTCTGTCAGAAGCCCTCAAAATAGCAGCAACTAATCTTTAGTTATATGGAGTATTCTATTAGCTGTGATTAATAAGTTTTATTTTCACCAAGAGGGTTTTTTTTTAACCTTTGTGGAATGAGAAGTATTGTTCTCAATTAGTTACAAGGAGGAGAGAAATATAGAGATAAACTGTAGTCATGGGAAAGTTACTACAAGCAATTCAGATCAAATGTTTAATTGGTATAAACTGGCCTTGCTCCATGTTTTGTGTGCAATTATAACTACCTTCCTGAAGACTAGATTTTGCCCTTGCAGACAGTAATTTGAGATTTTTAATTTTTTTTTTTCCTACAGATGTTTTTTCTCTATGTACTAGATGACTGTCTACAAGACTTACAATGGTACCTGGGTGTCAGGCTCAGGGATGTCCTTTTTTTTGTTTGTTTGTTTTTCGGTTTGTTTTTTGTTTGTTTGTTTTTAATAGCCAGTCCATAAACCAATCTTTCTGGAAATACAGCAGAGAAGGATTATACAATACTTTCAGATTACATAAACAACTATCCGACTAAGCAAAGAATTAAGTTAATACCATTGCATCGTATATTTTAAGATCTTGTGTTCGAATCTTTCCACAGAAGTTAGTGGCAACACTCTCATAGAAATTACATAGGAATCAAGAGTGGGACCTGGCTCTAAAGATTTTTCTCTCTGTTATCCCAGACGTTACTTTCACCTACAGGAATGACAGTCATGACTATTTATGTTGGAAACTTTACACTTAAGTCTCCTGGAATTTACACGACCCAAATATTTAAACAAGTGGTTTTAATATTTTACAGTCCTTTAAGTATCAGATGGAGTTCAACTTCATACTGCAATTTGGAATGTGAGTTTACTTAATTTCATTGAGTAAATTGGCTCAATCATTTAGGGTGGGGAAGGATAGTTTAAAATTTGCAAATATTGCTAAAGCTTATATAGCAGTGTAGTAACTATTTATTATTTAGATCTACTATACTTCTTTTCAACAGCAGAAAGGTAGTTAGATTTCTAAAAGTGTGTGTGTGTATACATATAAAGGTTTTTGTGCATATAAATATGCATGTTTAGTGTATGTGCACTTGTGTACACAGTAAATGGTATGGTACTCTTCTTAAAAGCAGTAAATAATGGTAATAGGAGCAGGATAAAAAGCAAAATGAAAAAATAATTAAAACAATAACTATTCCATGCGTTCTGAGCATATCACACAGAATTGCTTTAGGAAAAACAATAAAAAATGTGCTTTTAATCTGATAGTAAAAAAACCCCAATAAATGAATGAAAATAATGGATTTTATCCAAACTAGTTAAATACTTAGCTTATAATTATTTTGTTTTAGTTGATGATGCAGTAGTTTCAGTTACATACTGGGTTGCTAAAGTGCAATTAGTGCCAAGGTTATAATTTTAAGATAAATGTATAAATACGTTCTGAAAGATTCCAGGATGGCTGCGGTTCAAAAGAAGAAAAAACTTTTCTTTGAATGGCATATTAAAAAGAAATTCTAAGATATTTTGGAATGTGTTGAGTCCTGAGGAAATGGATTAATGGGTCAATAATGTGGTAGTAATACCTGAAGGCAGTTTAGTTTAAGACCTGCTTCATTTTAGTCACAAAATTTCCAATGTGGTTTGCGATTCTGGAATCTTTTCAGTTGTACAGTTGAAATTATTTCTTTCAGAAATAATGGATTGAGAAACTAAGTTATGAAAGTGCATTTACATTGCTGAAACATATCTTCTGTCTTTAGTTTTTCTCATTTTGGTCATCCTCATATGTTTTCCTCTGTTTGGTCTTTTCCATCCTGAAAGACTAGATGTGATTAGAAGTTAAATTTAAATTGCATGGATAAATGATTAACTTATTAGAAATCACAATTCACAACTTAATTTATCACATGCCTCCCTAATTTTTCACATGGTGATTACAAATGGGTGTTATATGAAAAATTGGAGACATATAAGATAAATTGCAAAACCATGTGATAAATGTACTTATCATGCACCTTTTGGCAGCCTTACCTCCTCTCTGCTCGCTCATCCATCTCTCCTGGGACTTATTCTAATGCTCTAAACCTATGAGCAGAGTCAATCAATCACTGAAATTTTGAAATCAAACTCTTCCAGAACTGTTTTATTCCCTTTTTGCCAAATGGAGAATTGCCTTGTCCAGTTTCAGTCCTGACAATTTTCTGTGCAGAAGTGCTATGGTTATCATATGGCTGATAGCTCTTTGATTCTGGGAAGTGGTGATTCTTAGCATTCCAAAGGGATACAGACTTTGCTTTCTCACACATCTACAAGGTATTATACACATGGAATGAGACTTCTCTGTGTATGCCTACACTAGAGCTAGCTAGCTCTAGGTGTAATGAAGCCTGTCTTCTGGAGATCACTGGATCATAGTTTAACTGTATTTTACGTGCCCATAACATAATTTGCAAAAGTTCATCGCTGAATCCCATTCTAACATGTTTTTAAAGACAATTTTCTAAGACCAAATTTCAACTTTTATGAACAGTAAATATGCAAAAAACATTGCAAATGATTTGACATAATGAATAAAATGTATTTTCAATCTTTCCTTGTATGCAAACTAGGAAAAAAACTTTGTACGTGTTCCAAAATAACTTCCTCAACTGCAGAATGAACTATTCCTAGAAAGGGGAAAAGGTAAGGGGAAAACAGTAAAAGTAATTGAAACCAAGCAAGGATTTGTTATTTTAAAATATTACTGATATTCCAGACATAATAAGTATTATTATAGTTATATTCAAGTATATTACAGTATAATATTATACTATTATATTGTTATTATATAACGAATATGTAATGTGTGTCATTTCATATATAATTTATATTATTAGTATATTTAAGTATATTTTAGTATATCTTGTAAACATTATTAGAATAACTTTTTTTTCCCAACAGAGAAAGAAATGTTAAAGTTCCTGTACAACTGATCAGAGTTTAAGTTTGTCATTTCATTTACATAATCTTTTTCTCTGTACAGGGTGAAATGATTCTTTCATTTATTTGTATTCTTTGGATAGTGGAACCAGATGAGAAAAATGCTTGTTTTGGCACTTCCCCAAGGGGAAATACAGATTTTGATGTTGGCGAAGATGACTTCAGCAAATAGTGCACATAAAAAGCTAGCATTTCATGCAAGTTCATAAGAAGAAACTACAGAATAGAATAACTTTTATGAAGAAAGTCTATGTCTTACTTGGTGAATAGGTCCCTGTGCTACCATAATAATGCCCAGTTCTACAACTACAAACACTTATTTGTTCAAAGTGAATATTAACATTGTAATTTACTATCTAATTACAATTTTATAGTAATAACTGAAAATGTGTTGTTAAAAAGCGTTGCATTCACTGCCTCACACTATCAGACTGTTCTAGCAGCGTGGTGTGTCAATAAACAAGCATTACAGAGATTTCACAGAAAACATTGACTTGGATTTCAAAAATTTTCATACTCAAACCTTTTTATAAAAAAATTTTTTTAGAAACCTACTGTTAGTGATCCAATATCACAGTCACATTGCAACTGATGAATAACTTCTGCAAGCTTTAACAGAGGCAGGATTAAGCCCTGTGAACAATCAGTTTGCATAGCAAGCCTTATTCACGTAAAAGGCCTATGCGTTTTATTTCCTAAGAAATATATTTCACTAATTTGCAATTTTCCAAAGGAATGGGTTAATCTTGTAAAAACGTTGCTATTTTTGTCAGCTAATCTGAAAGGCTTTTCACTTAAAACTACAGAATTAAAAGCCAATTGAAAAAATGAATGCAATGTTAATACTTAGGAATAAGGCATTATTAAAATGTATTTAGTTGCTAGTGAAGATTACTAGAAGATGTGATTTTTGAAAGAAAATTATCTGAAAGAACTGCAAAAATAAGCTTTAGTAGTAATGTCACTGGTGTAGTTTAAAAAAAAAAAAATTATTACCTTAACTTACATTACCAAGAAAATTTTCAGATAAGTTAAATTCTATTAATTTCCATTTCTTTGACGTTGATACAAATTACTGTTGTATTAAATTATACTCATAGCAGTTATTAACAATAAAAATAAGAATTGATAATTATGGTGTGATAGCAGTGCAGACTGAAAAATAACTGATGAATATCAGGGTGTAAAAATCCTGGGGCATCTCAAATAAAAGTATGTGGTAACTGTCTAGATATAGAGAGAGATATATATATGTAAAGAGCTACCCTAACAAATTATACCAAGGTTTTTGTTGTATTAAAGATGTACTAGGCCTGTAGGTTTCTTCACACACGGGGATTGAGTGTGTGAATATTTACATATGCTTCTTTATTAAATATAAAAAGTTACGGGTTTGATAGGGCATTTTTCTCTGATAGGTGAAAGAAATCACAGTTTTGCAACTTACAACTTCATGTCTTTATTCACAAAGCTAAAAATGCTATCATAACTCAGCAGTCAATTATTATTTCATATGCAATACCAAGTATTGAGTTCCACTAATGGTATCAGATTGCTGCCTGGTAGAACACAGTGATAGGTTTTTCCCACTGTCTGTGGATAAATACAGTATCAAAGCCCAAGCTATTGTGTGCTGTTTACAGAAGAAATTCACCATTCCTTCTTCTTATCAGTAAGGTTCAAATTTAAATTTCTTTGAAACAGCAAAGTGTATGGTTTTTTGTACAACTTTACCCTTAGAAATCCTCTCTGCTGGTCTTGCTTCTGAGAGAAATATGAAGGAGCACTGTGACCATTGTTTCCAATCTTCCTGTTGTCATTTATGCCATCACAGAAAGAAAGGCTCCAGAGTTCAGATGGGAGAAAGCAAGCAGTGGCTGGGGAATAGCTGATATTTCATTGATTTTGTTGCTTTACTAAATTGATTGTTTTCTTGCTAAGGAAATGAACAATCGTGCACCATTCTTTATTGTTATCAGCTGATTGTACTTGTTTTACTGCATAGTTTTGCCAGTCATAGAGGGTTTTTTGCAATATTGTGCAGTAGAATGAGGCTGAACTAAAATGAATGCAAGCATTAAAAGCATACATTCACAATGCAGCATGCACAAAAGCCTATGAGAATTTGCAGATAACTTTGCCTAGACAAGCAGTTTTTAAGCCATCACAAGATATGGAGGTTCAGCCTCATGAAATTATGCATGGAACAGACTGGGTTTGTTGAAGTGTTCCGAGACAGAGCAAAGCTGGCATCTGTGTAGCCAGATAGATGTAAGCTGGTACCTTTATCAGTGGAGGCAGATACAGGTGGCACTGGGGTAAGCAAGCAGCTTGAGTGACATTCAGTGGGATTTTCAAGGGACAGCAGAGATTTTTCGATGTAAGTAGAATATGATTCATTAACAAGACCAAAACCAAGCGAAGCCCCTGTGCCACATGTGGGGAGTGGCACTGTGTATCCCTGGGGAATGCTATTCAGAAATTCCTAAAGAATCATGGGGAAGGGCTCCCTGAAAAGCTAATGTATTAGAGTCTGCCAATAATCCTACTATTTGGGGGATATATAATTTTTTTGTAGGGAAAAGTTGTAGTATTTCTCATTCTTCAGAGGGACTTTGTTTCAATGAAAATCATGCTGAGACAGCTGCAGTCATTAGAGAGACATCATAATTTTGCATGTAAGGTCATCTTTTCTGTCGAAAGTATTTTGTCACAGAATAGAGATGGCTACTTTTGCTGCCAAAAAGCCACTTTAAAAGATTGACAAGAGAGATTAAAGAGGATACAGAAATTTGGAAGACATTCTTTTAACCTTTTAATGTGGTGCCATCTTGGCAGCAGTGACTCTATGGTGGTATTAGTTAGGGACCAAGCATTTCTGGAATTGCGTTCCTTTTTTTGTCTCTTTCCATTTGGGGTATCAATTAACAGCAATTTCATCAGGGCAGTAAAGCAAGAGAGTAAACAGTAAATAAGCAGCAAGCAAAATTAAAAACAGTAATGAGCCTTATGAATACAGGGGTGTTATAAGGCTTGAAATGCATTTATTTTGGAGCTAGCATGTTCTGGGAAAACATAATGACTTTGCGAATGTAGTGCCTCATTTTACATTGCAGAGATTCCATTTATGGGCCCTGGAGGCTGACAAGGAACCGACACCTGTGCCCAAACGTTTTCCGAACCTTGGCAATGACAAGCATGTTCATTATGCAGCAGAGTTTTAGTTCCAAGTGTGCTCAAGGCACGGGACAGTAGCAGGCTTTACTCTTGCAAGGAAAATCAAGTTAAGTAGCAAAAAGGCTGGGGCCATGGATTTACTAACATGAACCCATCTTCATGAAAACGGGTGCTTCTCTGACTGCACTACTAGTGCAGACTGCAATTTATGGTAAGTTTGTTTTGGTAACTGAATACTGGACATGGGAGATCTGATCAGAATTGGGAAACCTCAAGATACTTAGTTTCTCTGTCAGTTAAAGCAACTGATAAATTAATGTTTATAGTGCTTTTTAGCATGGAACTTAGCTACAAATAGCATTTGCATTTTGGGATGGGAAAGCTTTTTTTTTTTTGGCCCCTAAATAAAGTCTAACAGAGAAAGGTAAAACAGTAAAGATGTGTCCTGTGTTAGATAAGGTTTGTGATTATTCTGAATCATCTAAAATAGTTCAATGAAAACTTATGCAAGATTAAACAGTTGTGCAGTCCCCAGGGTTCAGCAAAGGAGAGATTAGTGTTTTACCTATCAATAAGTTCAAGGTTGATTACTTTAGCAAAATGTCAGTTTTTCATAAAACAGCGTTTTACGTAAGTGAAAATCCTGGTCTGTAATGTCACTTCCATGGTTTCTGTGTGGCCATATCTACAATAAGGGTAGAATTTCATTAAAGTAAGGCCTGAAGCATACGCAGATGGATTTTATTTTTAAATAGGACTATCTGTATAGATTATAAGAGGAAAGTTTTGTGAATATGGTATTTCAGGAGCACTAGGAAGCAATTAGGATCATCCATTTAGTGAATTTTGGTGGTCAGAAAGGCATTAGCTTGGATCAGGTTTTCTCATTCATCATACCCTGTTACTTATGGATAAACAAGGTGATATGGTGTCTTGCTAATTCTCAGATATCATTATATAATATAATTGTGTTCTTGAGAGGCTGTTGAAGGCCATTTCCAATTACCATTGTATATAGGAAACATTGGCTTTAAAACAGTGAAGTTAAGTGTGACACAGCAAACAAAATGCAATCGGGTCATCTGTGTGTGTGCTATGTAGAGAGAATGGTTATTTCTCTGTGTGTGTGCGTACACTGCAGGAGAGAACAATTTTGTGTATTGAAAGCTTGAACTGATCGTGACAGTAAGAAAGGTATTTGGCTTTTTAAGATAGAATTCTAGATGCCAAGATCACTGGGTTCATGCTACTACCCAGATGAGTTTGGGCATGTGCCAAGAAACTAAAAGCAGTTGATAAACCCCTGAAAAGTAGTAAATCAAAAGCTAGAAAGCTTTTCAAAATTTTAGGAGGCTGGGATGTACACAGGGATCATCATATAATTCTGAAAAAGAGCCTGATTACTTCACAGAGGATGTTATGTGCCACCATGTCAGACCCTAAGAGCTTTGCACTTTGATTCTAATGAGTGCCCCAGAAGTTCGGATGTTTATATGAATGAACGTTATCTCTCTCTAAAATGATGAGCTTAAAACCTTAAGTCTGCTGGGGTTTTATACGTGTCCTTTAATCTAGACTCTGTATTGGTGGGATTATTCACATGAATGAGGTTTTGCAGGCTCAGTCCCAACATTTATACAATGGATTATATTGATGCATTTGCTACATCATTGGTCAAAATGAATTCAGCTGTGTTTATGCATATGCTGCTGTATAAACTAGAACTCACTTTCCCATGATATCGTCTAGTAAAGAACATGAGTTAAATGGTGCACTATTCTCCTGTACCAAACAAGCAATAGACAAATCTCACATCCTCTATTCCACTGCTTTGAACTTCATTCAGGAGCATAATCTGATACTGAATTGTTCTCAATATATTGCTTAAAGGCAAGATCCCCATGTGCCACAGAGCTGCAAGTTCTCAAAACACAAAAATTCTTGCTGAATCTTTGGGGGAAAAGAAAATGAAAAACTTTCTATAGGCTTTATATGCATCTTGAATATGTGTTCTTGAACTGTTTCCCTGACCATTTACTAATATTCTTCTGTCTCCTTTCTTCTATTTGCATTGCCTGTGAGGTAATAACAGATCCATTGCCTATCATATTTCTGGCCTTTCCTGTCCCCTCTTTTCTCTAAGTTTAGTGTGAGCTCTTACTTGGCATTATAGGTATGTGTATGATTCATTTCAAGAACATCGGTAATCCCAGTGACATCAAAAGGACTATTAGTATGCAATTAGTATGCAGATACCTAAGTACCTAGCTGAGTTGAAGCTTATGCATTCAGAAATATAGACGTACTTGCGAGATCCATTGATTTCAATCCACATCAGTTGAACTGTTCCCATTTTCAGTAATGAGATTTTGAACAAGCTCCATATGAAAACAGGTTTAAGCTACTTGTACAATAGCTGACCTCAGAAAGTACCTGAAAAAATGGTTGCACATTGGGAAATTAATGTTAATAAATAGCAATTCAGACCTGTAAACTATGGCAAATACCATAGCAGTCATCACAGCTGGCATGCCATTGGCTTTTCATGACTGTGTACTTCTAATCTATCAGTTGTTCTCTTGCATCAAAATCAGTTAAATAGGTACATGCTATATTATTACATACAGAAAACTGCATTAAAAGAACATCTTAAAGTTGCAAAGTTACTAACTCCAAAGTTAGTAAATACCTAACGTAAGAATTAAGTTAGTAGCCTTAATTCATCTCCCTTGTCTGTACTTACAGTGATACAATGCTAACTACGTGATCAGAGCACTGTTTGTTTCTGTGGGACCAAACTCCCTTTAGCACGTAGAAATAAATATTGTTGAGTGAGAAGTTATTCATTCTTTTTTGCCTTCCTTGGTTAATGTGTGTTCTCAGGCCATATTTACTGTATACTATTCACATTCTGCTTTCAAGACATCAATCCTTCTTTATGAACTTCTCTGTGGTGTTCATCATGCATCACAAATACTAATTTATCACAGTATTTCCATGAAATGAGGAACTGCTAGTATCTCTGATTTTTAATATAAGAAGTTGTGGCACACATCCAACTAAATCCAAAGTTTCCACTGTTTTTCCTTGCCCAGGGTAAGACACTATGCTCAGACTATCTGTCTCTAAATATGGCCAAAGTACACGTGTAGCCCTAAATTTCTGGAACACATAAGTTACAGAATTTGTCTGTTAGTCCCAATTCCCATGCTCATTCCCTCTGTTTCCATCCTTAGCTGATACCAGAGTGCTCTCACTGCACTTTATCTCATCTAATTCCTGCTCTCAGTCTCTGTAGTAATCCAGTTTTAATGTCCTTATTTTCTCCACAGCAGCTTGTCTGGTCTTGGCATTGTTTCCAAATCTTCCAAGACAAAAGCGGAGGTGACCAAGAACGTGCTGAGGCCCACAGTGACGGGACAAAGGTAATGCTCAAATTGGAACTGGGGAGGATCTGCCTGGATACCAAGGAAAATAAATTCACTAAGAGGGTAATTAAGCTTTGGGGGAGAGGTCCAGAGGGGTTGTGTACTCTCCAGTTTCTGGAGGTTTTCAAGACCCAAGTGGGCAAAGCCCTGAGAAACCTGACCTGAATTCTGGGTTGACCCTGCTTTGAGCAAGAGACTGGACTGGAGACCCACCAAGGACTCTTCCAACCTGAGTGATCCCACGATTCTGTGAGAGCATTGCTGGAGCTCTGTCCTGTAGCTCTGTAAGTCGCTACCTAGTATTGGAGAATTGGTTTGGTACATTTTGGGATTTTCTTTTTTTTTTTTGACTACTTCTTCTCCAATTTTGGACTTGCCTAATTTAATTTATTGAAGCGTGTTGTCCCTCAGACCCTTTCCTTCATTACTTTTCTTCTTTTACAATTTCAGCTTCCCTCCCTGCCTGTTTTTTATACCTTTGCCCTCAAGTTTGGGAGCACAAAAGTGTTTAAAGGAATGAGTTGCCAGAATTTAGTAACCCTGGCAAAGCATCCTGTATTCTCTTTGCCATGTTTTTGGAATGGGCTTTTTTGGATGAAACTTTCAGAAAATAGTAATCATCTGTAGGCAAACACCCAGGAAAGAAAATTGTATCCTGATATATTGTAGTTACTTAGAGGAAAGGGCAAATGGAAACAGTGTGTTGTAATTAGAAGTATGAATAGCTTCATCTCTGATAAAGCTGATTCAGGGATTCAGCTACAATGTAAATCAATACGAGATTCCTGGTAAAATGAAAGGGAAAATGTTTTTTAATCACAGGAGTTAAAGACATGTTCTGCTAAACTTTCCCGGGAAAAATGGTTTATGCACGCATATGAACACTTCTATACGCTCCTAGATATGCAGATACCTACCTGGAGAGGCATGAGGGGAAGCCTCCTCCCCTGAAAATGTAATGTGTAATTAAGGAAGCAAACTTAGTGCATGAAATAAATATTTAGATATAGATATAAATTTTTTAAACCAGATATAACATTAATTGTGAGGGCTTTATGCAATAGTGTCAAGGATTTTGACTTAATCTACTAATTTGAAATATATTTTTATAATAATTATTAAGAAGAAAGCTGGGATAGCATGTTCTTTTATATTTGTAAGAGATTAATTAAACTAGTCATATTGTTACAGAATTTAGTTAGCAATTTTCAAAATGCTAAATGAAGTGGAAAGACATTGAAAACAATATTTTTAAAATTATATATTTTAAGCAATTTTTTTCCCAGAATGATGTTTCTTGGTGTATTAATATTATATGCAATGCAAAATGAATTAATTGAGTTAGGCCTCCACATTATTGATGACTCTCTATCCTTTGCAACTATTTATAGCATATACCTTTTTTCATGTCACAGCTGTGTTTACATTTTCTCTAGGGCTCAGCATCAGTAGCACTGATATTTCTGGTAGTATTACTGTACCACTGACATTCAGTAAAACTTTACCTATTTATAAATAGTTCAAAACCACTAAGTGATGAAAAAGTCTTATGATTTTCTGCGATTGGGATTTGGGCATTAAATCTGACTTTGAAATCTTCTTCTGTGGTAAGGCAATCTGAACCTGTTGCTAAAGTTTTCATTACTTTTATAAGGAGAGGATTGTTTTGGCAGAGACTCTGAAAAACAGTAGGTAAGTTGGAGAGCAGGGGAGTCACTGAAAATGTCTTCAGTGAATAAACATGTAAAATTCCGTGTGTCACAAACACGGGCTGATACTGGGCTGTCCTGGGAGAGAGAATGTCAGGAAAAAAATGGTTGTAAGGCTCACCCCCAGTGATATGGGTAAAATAACATAATAATGAAAAAAGAGTCAAAATCAGGAGAGGATACACAGCTAAAAGTAATTTTAATTGTGTGGCCTGGTCTTTGTGCCTTTTGAAAATAAAATGTGCTTCTTCGTTGTCCTCTCTCTAGATCTCAGAGGCATTTCTTCGTAGTAGCTCAGTATTTAGGCAGCTACCTCATCATTATTCATCTAAGTCATCAAAATTTTAAAAAGGACTAAAAACCCTGATGTGTTATAAATAAAATATGGGAAGGAGGACAGTGATAGAATAAGAGTTCATATATTTGAGGTAATACACACCAGAAAGCCCTCACACATTATTTGCAATGTTTTCTTATTGTTTACATATTACAAACAAAGAATAAAATGCAATATGATCAATAGTTAGAGCTGAAATCTTATAGATGTTTTGTGATGGTATATATACTTAATCTTCATTCAAAATTCACACAGTTTGTATTTCCTCCACTGTAATTGCCTCTGTACTGTGGCTTTCAATAGTTGTAAATTAACTCTGTCATAATTACTCTCTTTTTTTCCCTTGAATATTTCTATCCTTGCTGTAGATTGTAATTCTGTTACTTCCACTATTGATATTGTGATGTGTCCACTAAGATAGCACAGTATCTGGAGACATGTATATATCTTTTTGGAATAGTTTTCCTTCGCCCTCCCCCACTTTTATTGGTATGGCTGAATTCTCTTGGCTCCGAGCCCAGTTTGGTTTAATTTTTGTTTATTCTGTACAGGATTCCAGACTCTGCTTTGAGATGGGTACTGTATAAATTAATAAATAAATTCAATATATGCTTGCTTTTAGTGGGTTGCTTGGCACATCTGTTTTTCAGAGGTTTCTAAATCTTCATGATCTGCATAAGATATCTTTAGTTACATAGGATTAGGGAGAGTATCATATTTTTAACATGTACAGGGTTTCCCATTAAAAAGTCATCATTTAGTAACACTTACAGTGCTCTGGCATATTGGGTACTGCAGTATGTCTCAATAGTTGGAATGTAGAATAATGGTTCTATTTAAGACACTACGGGTATCTTAACTATGGTAAATACTTGTTTTTTTAATGCTGAAAACTGTTGTTTTGCACTCAGTGTTTTTAAGGGTTCTCTATCTTATAATCTCTGCATACTAATATATATGTTGCATCCTGTCGAAAATACTGACATTCTTTCAGTATTGCAAGAGCTTTTACAGGCATAACTGTACAAAAGAGTGTTCAACATATTGGTTGTTGCCAGTCATGCTGCTTTGGCAAAACCAAAAGCTTCTTAATGGAAAACCAGGGGCATTTCACATTAAAAAAAATTGTCAATTTTAATGATTATTTATGTCAGGGTAACAAAGAGGCATTTAGAAAAATAGTCAGCAAACATTGTGGCACCCAGTTAACTCATAAATAGCTCAGAAATTAGAAGAGTCTGCCTCTGAGTCAGGAATAATGGCAGAGTTTGGCTCTACAGGAGAGCAGGGAGATTTGGAGATGTGCAGAGATGTAAAAGTATTATGTGTAAAGCTGAGGTCAAAGGAGGCATTTGTGAGGAAAGGGAAAGCAGCTAGCTTTGCTGAGGTGTACGAGTCTCAGGGATTTCCCTACGCATACTGAAGCCAGCTTCATAAATTGCACTGGTCACAGAGCACCACGTTCTTCCAGTTATCTAAACAGAATGAATAGGTTCTATTTATGACTCATGGGTTGTAACTTTTATTGCAGTACTTGAAGAGAAGGTGGAAAGAAATGGAGGCTGCAGGGAGAAGGATGGTGTGTTGATCAAAGTATAGAAAATGAACAGTTGGTACTAGTTAGTCAGTTAGGTAGGAGTATCTCAGCTATCTTTTGTAGGAGCTCAAAACACAACGGTATGCTACCATCCCATCTTCCAACTTTGTATTTTGTAAGGAACCTAATTAGACTGATGATGGATGTCTATCGCAGGCAACGTGGTAGACAGAGAAACACTCATGAGTCCAGTGGGGATTAAGGTCTGACCTGAGCATTGAGTTTATCAGCACTGTGAAGACTGAGTGCTTCTAGGCATGCCCAAAAGTAAACCTTTAGGTATGTAAGGAACTCTCTATGAAAGAACCATTGATGGCTATGATGTTGGCAGTCATAGCCCATAAACTGTGGGATTAGGTGTTAACTTAACTGAGATTCTGAAGGATCTGAATTTTGTATTAGTGCTTGTCTCCTATCTAAGAATTCTTATGGATTTAACCTTAAGCCTCTAAACAGCTTCTTGCTAGTCTGGAGAAGTCTTTCCAGATGTGCAGTTACTGAGTAAGAAAACACAGATGTTTCAACAAAATCTGTGCATCTGGATCTTCACAAATATGTTCATCAGCAGTGTTCTCTAATATATGTGGTTTCTGTGAGCAAAGTCCTCCAGTGCTCTTGACCTCTGCTGGAAGAAAAGGTTTATTTGCCTATATATGGCCCATATATGACCCACACAGATGGCAACAAACACGTACATGCTGTATCTTTCATGCTCCCAGTTATGTTCACTCTCTAAATAGGTGGGAGTCCTGGATCTCTCTCATTTGTCTGATATATTTGGAAAATGTTATTGCCTCTAATATGGCAAGCCTAAGACAAGGGAAAATATTACCTGGACTCTTCCCACATCTGTTGGAGAGAGGGCTATGAACTGGAAGCTAGATTCACTTCATGTACATGTAGTCCTAGTGCAAGGTCCTAAGTTCTACAAAGCCCTCCAGCACTGAAGGGAACTGCTAGGAACTATGAAATGGTCCCCCATCTCCCATGATGTCTCATGGCTGTCTCATGGTTAAAAGAAATGCTGTAGTGGAAACAGTGCCACTAGTTTGCTGATACCTTTTTATGAAATAAATAGATGTAAAAAAAAATTTAAAAATTCTGGGTGCATTATCAGTATGTTGTTCTTATATTGAATGGTTAGTGTTTCTGGGACAGGACCTTATAAATAGCACAAAAATGAAAAGTATGTGGAAAATAAGTTCCTAAAACATGGACTTATTCCAAAATACAAGTAGTTAAAGAAAGGAGAGAGAGGGGAAGAAGCAGGTGTCCATGGACACACCAACATGTATCAAAATACAGTGGTGCAATGCACCTTAAATAAAACAAACATAAACCAACCCCAAATCTCCTTCATTTGTGGAGGGAATACATGGAAACATTTCCTTAAAAAGCTACTTGAAGTTTAAACATTTGATATCACCACTGCTGAAAGTAACCCAGTACATGGCCACAGGGATGCTCAGAAGTAAGAAACATGGTAATAGAACAGAAGAAAAGGGACAAGAATGGGAGCAGAATTCAAATGGTGCAGGCAGACAACTCTTCGAGTGGCAATGTCTCCCATTTCTTTCCTAAGCACATCCACACTTAGTTTCCAAGGAAGCAGGAAGGACATATAGGCAAATTGCCAACCAGATGGTGCAATCGAATATGAAGAATGCATTCAGAAGGGCAGTAAAACACAGAATTAAAAAATCTTATCATTTGCTTTCCTGATACAATACAGGACAAAATTCACATGGAAAGAATAAATGCTAACTATATACTCATGCCTTCTAGTCATTTTTGTGACTTAGCTTCAGAAAAACTTCTACCTTCCAGTTCTCCTGAGGTATCCCCTACACCAAGTAATTTATTTGTGTTCCAGTAATGTTTCTTCACAGATTTTTCAGAACTGCCTTATTGTTGCCTAAACATGTTTCTGTTAAGGTACAAAATAAAGTAACTGTGGGAGAAGGATTAGGTCAGTTTTGAGGACTTCTGTGGTTGCTGTTCTTACATAGCATGAAGAAAAGAAGATAGTGCTTGCTATCTAGACTTCTACATAATCAATAGATCAAGAGGCTGTCACTGGAATTAGTGGCAGCCCAAGGAATTATACTATTTTTCATGTCATGTAATTTCCAATTTATTACTGAAACTGCATGGTGTGTATGTTTGCATTTTGTCTTTGGAATAATTTTATATTTTTTTTTACTTACGATCTATTTTTATTTCTGTCATAATATGGCTCTTTTCAAAACAAGGCTGAGTTGTGTAGTGCATATATTATGCATATATAGAAATACACATTCCCACCCTACTTCTCTGACTTTCTTTTACATTTCAGAAAATACATGTAAAGATGCGTAAAGTTTTCTAGCAGGAATAGTTTGTAGTTATTTCAATGTAAATTTTGCTTATTAGTAGCATGGTTTTGGTTTTGTGATTGGATGTAACAATTTCATATAAATACATAATCAGAACTTGACAAATGTAGTCATAATTGGAGAGTAAGCCATATCCTGGCAAAAATGTAGAAGCCAGCCATCTGTCCTGAAGACTGTCAGTCTTTTTGTTTTGTATTTTATGTCTATGTCTTAATATTCTATAAATATATATATGGAATATCTATCCTTTACCTTTGTTCTTGTGAATAGCTTCCAAATGGGATTCAGCTACAGCATATGAGCATTATCTTCATGAGACTTTAAAAGACCTGCCACCTTCTTTCTCTGCCCAGTCTTAATTGGTCTTTACATGGTGCTGTTGACAAGCAAGTGCTAGTGGACTATAAATGAATCAAAAAAAAAAAAAAAAGGAATATTGTAATTCATTGAATAAATTGTTTTTTTATTAATTACTGGAGCACTTTGGGTTTTATGATCTCATGATTTCAATTATGGAAAGCCATGTTGCCAATTTTTTTCTTTGTATTTTTGAATTCTGAATCTATTTATTTAGCTTGCAGTTATTTTTTCTTCAGTGCATAAGATCCTGTCTTGATTGTGAGGAACTAAATGTGATCTTCATTCTTTCCTTCTCAGAAACCCCTCCCAGTTATAAAGATTTTACAGATTATTTTGACATTGATGGGCATAGAACAAGTCCTGTTGTATTCAGATTATGTTCTCTGTAACACATGTATAACCTTATTTCTCTCCCAGGTGATTTCAAGAATATTTGAGATCTTACCTGTAATAGTGGGTTAGACAATCATAGACAATGCTGCAGTTCAGCTGGTAGAACTGCATTACTTAGACATAAGAAGCTGTGGGCTAAATTTCCATTGCTCCCGGTGTTTGTGCCTGCTGGCAGGAGAAACTAGAACCCAGAAAAGTGAAATGGAGATTAAACCCCTTGGTGACAGTTTCCAGTCAGTTTCAGAATTCCTCTAATCTTTTGAGTTCTTAAGTTAAATCAGCCATTGTTTGAGATTTTGTGTATTTGTCTGGAGAGGGGATGGACTTATTTTAATTGCATCAAGGTCCCCAAAATTTTTGTCTTTGTCCACAGTAAGTAATTTTACCCCCAGTCTCTCTAGGTAAGAGCAAACTTGATTCTCGCCAAGCTTTTCTGGGAGAGACAAATACTTTTGAGCTACTTTTTATTGGGTACAGAAAATAGAGAAAGAACTAGTTGGCAACTCATTTACAGACAAATAGAAGAATTTGATGTCATGCTGCTTGTGGCAAGGGCAATAATGTCTCAAAAGCCAAGCTGGACAGGTTGAAAATCACAAATATCAGGCAGCATCTTGTAATGGGACCAGAAGTATCCCAGATGCCATGGCTTTTCTCTCATGTGTTGACTTCATCAGTGTTGGTTGTTGTTATGAGGATCTGGCAATGTACTTTGTTAAATAACTGAAGCTGAGCAATTCCCAATTCCATTGACTTCAACGAGTGCCCAACAGCGATCAGAAAAAAACCCCAAGCTGAATTAGGAATTATTAGGAAAGAAATAGAAGACAAATTGGAAAACATGATTCTGTGTCTGTGGAGAGCCCTGGTACACTCTGCTTCTTCAGTGCTGTAATTCTCATGCTCCTGTTTCAGAGTGGACATGTGAAGAGTGATAAAGGTGATCAGACTTACGGAGCAGCTTCCATGTGGTAAAAGAAATATTACAGTCTTCAGCCTGGAGAAGAATCAACTGGCAGAGAATTTGATAGAAATCTACACGACAGAGAATGACATGAAAAAGCTAAGTCAAAAATGTGTATACCCTATTCACATGTAAGAACTGAGTATCAGATGAAACTAATAGGGCAGTTCAAAATAAATGAAACAATATTTTTTTTCACACTGAGATATTAAGTAAGTTGTGGAACTCCATTTCAGAGGCTGTTAAGGATGCTGAAAGTTGACATAGATTCAAAAGCGAACCAAACAAGTTCATGGAAGGAGAATCCATCCAAAGCTATTAAATAAAAACATGCCAACTCTGGATCAGAAAATCCCTGAGCCATAAATGAGTGGAAGCTGAGGAAGTATAAATAAGGTAAGTAGCATTTATATACTTTCTACCATAGCCACTCTTTTTTTTTTTTTTGGGGGGGGGGGTTCAATGTAGCTACTTTGAACCTTAAAATTAAGCATGTGCTCAAGTTCTTTGCTGGTTCAATGCCTTGTTCATAGCATATCTGTTTAGCCTGTTATTTCAGGTTCAGGGTTACAGTAAATAAATCACTGTTTAGGAAAGGCAACAAAAGAAAACACAGCTTTTCCTTTCCTTTTTCTGGTGGGCACTACTCTGCCTTCAGAGTCAATACTGAGTTGACAAGCATGGTGTTAATGGATGGCTTATGCTGGAGCTGTCAGCATTCAGTCAGATAAGACATGACATGGGGATTTTGACCATTTGTGGTCATTAAAGTTCTCATGTACTTATTATAGGATAGTGGAAATTAGCCCTGGTGTCCTGGTCTAATTCCAACTTATGTGTCTCCTGCAGTTTGACTTGGATAGGTTCCTTTTGCACCCTTCAGTGTGTGCTGCTAGATGATGGTTACAGTTTACTGAAGAACAGCACTGTAAAGACTCCATGTGGTAAAAAGTTCAACACAGATTATTTCTTGTCTAACACAACAAATACAGTAAACTGTGCAACAATTCTTGAACATAACAGGAATACAAAGTACATGTGAACAGGTAAACATTTGCATGTTTTGTTAAACACTGGTCATGATTTGCACTAAAGAAGAGTCAGTGTATCTCTCTGAATTTTGATGAAGCCAGCAGAGCTGTATGCAGTACATCTGTGGAGAATCTGGTATATTATTGAGTGGCTAGATATGACTGATGAGCTGGTGTTCTGAATTTTGCACTGAGATCTTGGTGACACACAGTTTTTGGAATACACTATGAAATCTGCTTTAACATAGAAGAAGACATCATGTAAACTGGGATTGTACACTTAGGGTTTTTTTCCTCCCTTTGCATCAAAAGGCTTTGTATGCATCATCAATGTTAGGCAAGCGAGAGAATCATCTGTCTTTGGGGGAATGATTGTCCACATTCTCAGTGAAAGGTCAATGAGTAGTGGGTATTAATTAATCCAGCTGGGCACACAGCATCCCAGGTTTAACAATGTCCAAGCTTTTTATAATGATGATAGATTTTAAGGACCTGCCTTTTAGTAATGGCATCCCATCTGTTTGGGGTTAGAGCTTTCAGCACATTAAGGGGTTTGTTTAGATTCTTCTTTATAAAGTTGGTCTGGTTTGTGGGATAGTCCCAGACAGCAGTTATTTCAAAGAAAGGAAAAATACTTAATGAGAATTTAAGGCCAAAGTAATGAGTAAGATATCTTTTAAAATCTTTTTGAGAAAACAGATCAAA
>NW_010972528.1:10990756-10998256 GCF_000737465.1 Haliaeetus leucocephalus | reverse complement strand
AGTAATGAACAGGCTAATGGGTCAGCAAATCTGACTGTATACTGATCTCTTGGGATGATTTTCAGTCTTCATCTGAAGCCGACTTCTGCGTGTGATCTGAGTGTCTCTGTATGTAGAACAGTTGTCAGATATGTAACAAGGTAATCAGAAAATTAGTTGTGTGTGCATTAAACAAAAAAATATAATTTTTGTATTAATGCGAATGTGTGCACTACAGCATCCCTCAGAACAACTGTGCAAAGGAAAAGAAACGTGGGACTGTAATGCTAATGGTTACAGGACAGATTTTCAGCATAGTCCAGCAGCAGCAGCTGGAACTAGATTTTAAACCAGCAGAGATTCTACCTGTGCTCAGATCCTGTTTGTCAAAACACATCCAGATTCCCAGAGGACTTCAGCATTTTGGGTGCTAAGCTTGTGTAAAAATTCAGCTGTAAATGTCACAGCAGGAACAGATGGGCATCAAACACTTTGGTAAATTCTGCTTATACTTTGGTGAACAGAAGACTTTGACATTTTTAACCTAATTATAGGTACTAAGTACCTAAACATTTGACCAGAGAGCTTTTGAAAACCTTGCCTTAAAATATTTCCCGTTCAAGAGTGATTAGCCAATACAGATTTCAATTTAAATTTTAATTAAGGCTTATTTGTTATGTGCAGTATTAGCTTGCAACACTTTTTTTTTTTTTAAAGATGTTATCTTTATAGAATTGACTTATTTGGAAACTTAACATAAGCTTTCAAGCCCACAGAAAATATGGTGATGTGTTTCTGTTTAAAATATGTTTAAAAAAGTAATTCACTGTAAAATGTTTTTGCAGTACTACTTTAGAAATAATTTTGGATGTTTTAGATAAGAAACTCTTAATCCCTGACCCTAAAATCTAGATATACAAAAACTTATAGGAATACAGTTTCAGTGCTACTCAGTATTTTAGCCATGCAGTTCCCACAGGACCTGATTATCACTTTGAAAACATCTGGGTTGAATAGTGGCAGGAAAAAAACATATCGGTGCTAATATATGAAATAGCCCTGGTCCTGCATATAAACGGACACAGAGTGTCTGTTGACTTCAACAGTCATTGTGGATAGGGCAGGTGTTTGGAACATTACAATTTTATCTGCAAATGACTGTTGGGGTAGTTTTGCTGATCATAATACCTCAAAAATTTAATTTTTAAGAAGTGCCTGTCCAGTCAGTCTTGAATTTATTGAGATAATGAGTGGGTTTCTTTCAATGCAATACTGTTCTCTGTACTTTATGTAGATTGCATGGCTCTAACGAAATCCATGCAAGGGCTGTGCTTTATGCTGTTATTAAACAGAAGACTGTTAAAATTGATTTAGCAGGCTTTAGAAACAGTTACTCTGGAGAGGTGGTGTGACCAGGCATCACCTGCTACTGCAGAAACAGAACATGTATTCAATCTTCTCCCTAGCAGTTCTGGACTGATTAAAAAATAACCCCCACGTTTCACATGTCTCAGGTGCAGAGTGACACTTCCAGGAAATCAGCTGAAGATTTACAAAGAGGAAAGGAAATTAGGCTAAAAACAAATGTAAAAAATCCCAAACCTGTGTCATGTTGGAGGTTACAGGCTCACACTGTGAAAAGTTGAGAGGGTCTCTTGCAGTAAGTTAAGCCTGAACTCAAACCCTTCACTGTTCTGACAGCTTGGTAATGCTTTAAATGCTTTAAATCTCATAGTGTATTAGTATATAATGCTCACTGCCCACAGCGGTGGTCTATTGGTCCATCACTGTGGGCAGGTAAAAAAAATCAAGGTAAAGGAACAGAGCTATTGTCATATATGAGAGTTCCTTTATAGGACACCAGCTGGGTTGGGAGGAAGGAGAGGGGGGAATGAGCGGACACACGCTGGGTCAAGCCCTCATTGCCAATCCTCATATGAAACTATCTGGTCAGACTGGAGTAGCTGGGTGACTTGTTACTGGCAGCTTATTTCTGTTCCCTCTGGCATCTGCCATGTGAGAAGAAGAGGGCGCATGGGGACAGCAGAAAGTAGGATGACAATATGCCTGAGGAGAGGATAGAAACCCTCATGGTTTCTCATCAATCACATTTTCAAATGGATTTGAACACGGATTTGACATAGATAACAAAATTTTAGGTCACTATCCTACCTGTGGTGATTACCACTTGCTGTGTCTAATGTTGATCAACTAGTTTGCCATAGAGAAGATGAAAAGCAGAACTGAAAGGGAATGGAAGAGAGAGAAATGTGAGGGGAAGGCTGGAGAGAAATGAATGGAAGAAAGAGAAATATGGAAAAAAATGGAGGGAAGCTGGAAGGAAATATGTTCAGAGAAAAGGAAGAGTAAAATAGAGAGACAGCAATGAAAAAGAGAATCACAGCACCAAAAATAGATGTAAATGACTTTAAAGGCACCAGTATATCTTTCTCTTGAAAATATGGACTTGTGTTTGTTGGTATACAAGGTACATAAAACTCAGTAGAGATTTTCTAGAGGAGAAGTGACTGCTAAGCTTGTCGGAGACAAAAATGGAGAAAGGTTACCACCAATAATACAGTAACCAAGAGTGTCCCTAGTTAAGCAAAAAGTAGAAGTGAGTACTGATGGAAAACTGCCTTTCCAGGAACAAGAGGAAATGCTGGGGTATACTAACTTGAGCCTCAGGAGGTTCAGCTTAGGGCTTGATCCAAACAAAGCTCATTCTAATGGGTGAAAAGATTCTCCATTGATGCTGAAGGTCTGCCCTGAAAACCAGCCCTTCCTTTCTCTTCCTTACTTCTCCCTACCAGCCATCCAAAAGCCTCTCTTAGAATTGTTTTTTTCCTGACTTTATAATTTTTCTGTCCAAAGATGCTAGATGTATTCTGCACCTCATGGCTGACTTGGAGGCCCCTCTGCTTTGTGTCATGCATTGATGAACAAGGTATATGTGAATCCACAAGACTAAAAGCATGAGGGCAAAAATATAGGGAAATAATCCTGTTTTACCTGTAGTTCCATAGTTAGTATGTGAGAGTCTAAACTGCCACAGGAAAAAAGCTTCATTTTTACTTAAAGATAAAAAGGCAATGTTATCTTGTAGTTAAAATTATTATAGCTGAGTGTTGAAGAAAAACACCAAACATTTTGAGACTTGATAATATGCGAATCAGCAACACTGGGAGAAGTGTCTGCAAGATGATTTGAGTTTCAAGGACGTAAATGTACTTCATTGCTCTGATTTAGTCACCCTTGGTCATTCAGGATGTAAGTGGGAACTGATCTCATTTAGGAAATCATTGAGAGGAGATGAGTCTGAGGACTTGATTCTATCTTATCTTGACACACCACAGTTAATAAAGGCAGGCAATTATTATGTTTTCTGGGATGTACCCTCATCTGAGGCATTGTTAATAAACATTAAAGGGCTAGTTCTTCAAAGATGTTTAAGCACCTAGCTCCCATTGATTTCAATAAAAGGAGGCATCTAAGTGCCTTTAAAAATCTGACCTTAAGTGTCATCAGGAAAAAGTGAAGCGAAAGATAAGCAGGTTCTAAAAGAATAACAAGGGACTGCAGGCATATGATTCTGGTGTGCTCCTGGTTATTACATTTTATATGTAGGGGTTGTCTGCACATTATAAACCAAACAAAGATACAAACAAATGATCCCCACCTATACTGCATAAAGCATCAAATTGCTATCACTTCTCCAGTCATCTTCCAGACATTTTTTACAAAACATGCTGTATGGATTGAGATAAAAAGCAAGAAAACAACAAACCCAGCAATATCCCTTCTTCTCCCTCCAGCCTCTGACATAGCCTCTCTCCCAATGCCAGGCTTCCCCTCCTTTTCCCTTCCCCAATGTACTTTGTGAGCTGGAGGGGTTTGTTCACCTGACTCAGTGTGTCAAGCAAACAGTTGGTCACAGCCCTAATCACGGATGCTTTTGTTACTCAAACATGTTCTTTCAGTTAGAGGAAAATAACTTGCTCCCAAGATTAGCCTTATCGAGAAGTTACAGTATGTATGACATAGTCCCAATATGATAAATAAATAGATAGATAGATAGGTAGTGGCATACAAATGTTAACTTTTTTTTTTTTTCCTTTTTGAGGAAAAATCCTGAACTAGAAAATATCTTCTTGGTTTGTTACTCTCTTGTCAGGTTTGTTGCATTTTATTACAAAATGGAAAGTGAGAAGGAAGGAGGTTGCCTTGTTGTTTATGTTTCTTTCATCGTTAAGCCAACTATGCTGCTTACCTACTTCTTGATAAATATTGCTCAGCTACTTCTCTTTGGGATAAAGTAAATGAAAAAAACCCCTACACATAAAACAATAATTCCCAAAGAAGACATTTTCAAATTTAAGAACTAAACTAAAATTTAAAATTATTTTCCTAGATTTCCGACCTAGATTCCCTGTCTTACTCTCAGTGCATTTGTCCTTTTAAAGGAACCAATATGTTTGTATAACTGATGTGAAACAAGCTTGACTACAAAAAGATTTAACTTAATATCTGGCTAAGCATTCAGAGGGTAGTCCATCTGTAGAATGTACATTAAGGACCCTGGCTGGAGCGCAGCTAGTCATGTATGATATCAGGCACACAAATGTGACGTGATGCCCATATACTCTTGAGCATAATTCAAAGTGCCATGAAGCTCTATGGGTAGAGAAGCTATAAACACAGTTGTCACAAATGAGAAAGACTACAGGGTTATATTCAGACTGAAGAATGAAGAAGCATTAGAACCAGCCATCACGTCTTAATGAAATTGTTAATTAACATATTATGAAATTCTTAGCTAAAGATAATATCTATCCAGCAACCTTGCAGCATGCTTTTAATTAACTATTTCTTCACCAAAATCGAAGGCAGAGGCAGAAGTGGTGCAGACAGCCCTTCGTAAATATACAAATACAGTCAAAATGACGTTACTTTTTTTCCCAGTGGATTTTTTTAATCTTTCTTTTCCTTCTGAACAGACCAGCACAGAACAAGTGATTATCTACTGCTTATAGAAATAAGTACAAATTTAATCTACATAATAATCAGTCTTTCTTTATGTAAAAATGATTAGTAAATAGGGTTTTTAAGCAACTGTTTAGATTAGGCATTGGCATCATAGATTAACTTATTTCTAAAACACTTGATTTTATCACTCTGCCTAATGATTTGTCTCATGATTTATTGGCTAATATGATGAATCATGTTAGATTTATTGTTTATCCTATCAATAGTGCAACAAATCATTAAACAGTGATAAAACCCAGCAGTTTCACAAGAAAGTCTACCTATGTTGTCTTCATGTACAGTGTGCTCGTGTTGTACAATCATTTGATGGTTCTGTTTTCAGTTTTATGGTATCAGGTGAATAGACATCTCTGTTTAAATTAAATGGTTTTACAAAATAATAGTGAAGTCATAATCTTATACTCTAGCTATATTTATTTTATACAGAAAAATAAAGCCTAATGTCTGATGCATGGTAAATCTGTGAATTTATTCACAATAATAAATGTAATATTCTTTCTTAGAAACACCTTAAATATAATGGCAGTTTTTCATATTTTAGCATGTCAGCTCTGTTTTTCTTGCTATGGTTTCATGCTGCAGTTGACAAAAATGTTGCTTCTATCCTAGTAATTTTAGAGATCTGAGCCCATCTCATTTAGTAGCTTAGCTGAAAGGCTAGTGTGGGATATTGGTGAACTGAATATATGAAATTTGGCATTCAGATAATGGGAGTGGTCATTTTTTTTCTTGAGACATAATGGCTTCTCTTGTTGCAGACACAGCTAAGTCTGCCTGTATACATTAGGGATGAAAGGACAGAAAATAGAAGTAATATTCTTGAAAATTCCCTGAGGTCATCAGTGGGTTAGGATAGACGCGGTCATGATGATATTATATTCTGCAGTAGTAGATTTGCAGTATTGTAAATTGAATTATTCGGGCTGTAATGGTCAACCTTTATAGCTAACTGGGTCATTTACCTTCTTTTGATCTCAAGGTATTGCCACACCCTGTCGTCCCTCACCTGTTGCAGAAAAGCTTATCGTGCATTCATTAGCTCCATCGTTTCATACACATACCCCCAGCAATATCTGTTAATGTAGGGCATGCTCAGGACAGCTGATCAGCACTTTCAAAATCCAGGATATTCTGGAAACACCGAACTTTTGTTGTACATCCTCAGATACAAAGTACTGAGCTGGTGAAGTACAGCTGTGCTATACTCACACAAGAGTAGCAGATTTGCATGGCACGTGTGGCATGCATAATATTCGTGCACAGCCCATTAGTTCTGCACAAGCACAGGGCTGTGGTGCAGGAGGTGGCAGAGAAGAACAGCACCCAAGAGCAGAGTGCCGCTGCTGGTTGTTCCTGTTACTCCTGTTACCCTGGATAAAAAGGGTCAATGGGAATGGGACGTGGGCCAAATGCCATATCGTACCTGGAAAGCTGCATGGTGCCTGAGGCTGTAGTTGGGCACCTTTGTTACACATTCTCTTTTTTTAGAACATCAGAAGAACTTGGTTTGTTTGAGAGGAGAGAAAATAGGATGAGCAAGATTAAACAAAGGATCAAAGAGTAAACATCTGACAAGTTTTTAACAAGTCCAGCTCTCCTTTGGCCACCATTATGTCAGCAGCGTTGGTTACTTGATTCGCTTGTTTTGCACAACAGTAAATTATAAGGAATTTAGTTATTGATTACTTGTACCTTTGTTATAGGTACTGTGCACCCTGGGCACTCGGACTTGCCTCCTATGCCAAGTGCTTGTTGGGCTACTTGTTCCAGTGTTTAAAAGAGCCTGAACACAAATTGGCCAGATCTGTGCAGCCAAGACCCTGAAAATCATCTCCAGTGATCCGGAAAGCTTCATAGCAAACAGAAGGTGTCCTGCTCCTTGTCTTTGCGATTATGGAGATATGGGAAGCAGGTATCCATGTGTCCTGGTTTCAGCTGGGACAGAGTTAATTTTCTTCCTAATAGCTGGCATAGTTTTGTGTTTTGGATTTCGTATGAGAATAATGTTGATAACACATGGATTAGTTGTTGCTAATTAGTGTTTGTACTAAGTCAAGGATTTTTCAGCTTCTGATGCCCAGCCAGCAAGAAGACTGGAGGGGCACAAGAAGTTGGGAGGGGACACAGCCAGGACAGCTGTCCCCAACTGGCCAAAAGGGTATTCCATACCGTGTGACGTCATGCCCAGTATATAAACTGGGGGCAGATGGCCTGGGGGGTGGATCGCTGCTTGGGAACTGACGAGGCATTGGTCAGCAAGTGGTGAGCAATTGCATTGGGCATCACTTATTTTGTGTGTTCTAATTCTTTTAACATTATTATTGTCATTTTATTATTATTATGATCATCATCATCGTCATCATCATTATTATTTTCTTCCTTTTCTGTCCTATTAAACTGCCTTCATCTCAACCCATGAGTTTTACTCCCCCCCCCCCCCCCCCCTCTCTCCCCCCCCCCCCACCTCCGGGGCGG
>NW_010972528.1:10946710-10990746 GCF_000737465.1 Haliaeetus leucocephalus | reverse complement strand
CCCTTACTACCACACCACGTGTTTTCCCCCCCCCCCCCCCCCGATTCTCTCCCCCACCCCACTGGATGGGGCCAGTGAGTGAGCAGCTGTGTGATGGTTAGTTGCTGGCTGGGGTTAAACAATGGCACCATGTATGGCATGGCCTAATGAAGTAAATGTGCCTTGTTTATTAATTAACTGAGCATGTCCCTTCAGTACCCTGCTAATAATTCCTTCTCATGTTTTTAGATGGAAACCACCACAGTGCATAAGATGCACTGTGAAGAATAAGGTGTTCTTTCTGTGTTTTGGATGTCTATTTTATTTGTAGAAGAGCACTAAGCACAGCTCAACTGCTTACCAGTCTTGGGCAACCGTAGAATTTAGAAATGTGTGAAAATGTTATGAGTCCTTTCTGTATTACTCCTATCTAGCTGTCTCTGGCCTCTTTGTTACTTATTGGTAATGCACTTTATGAATAAGGAACAACAAATATGAGACTTTGAAGGCTGGAAAGAAATAAAGCTTCTAGGGCTACTCTTAAGGGAAAACTGACAATGTTTGTGGGTCAAAGGCTGGAAAAAATGAAGTTAATTGAAAGGTAGGCAGTAAATGAGATGCCTATTTGGCATGGTGATTTTGGCGTGTCCAACTATTAAATCCAGGAAGACAGTCTTCATGACAGAAGCCAGCAAAGAAAATGTGCTGTTGTGTGCATGTGTTACTCCATGTGTGTGTATGAGTATCATGAATTTGTCCTTTGGTATAGTGCTCTTCCTTAGATGAATGCACCCTATTTTGCATCAGCAGAGAAAATAAAGCTGTGGGTCTTTTAAGTCTCCAGTATAATTTCAGGCAGTGCTACCATAATTTTCCTCTAGATGAGCCTTTTAGTCCTCAGTGTGTTTCCATAGAAAGACTCTTGTTTTCCTAGAGGAATCTCTTGGGAAAGTTTCCTGGAATTGCTCTAGATCTAGAGGTAGAACTATGGAAAACAGAATGAAAATGCTGGGGGAAAGGGGCTTTAAAGGAATAAAGGTTATCATTTAACACAGAAGTAGGAAGTGGCTTATTATCCTGGACCAAACAGCTAGAAAGACCCTACTTTATAAACGCTGACATAGGCTTATGTCAAACCAGGGTAAAGGTTATTGCATTAAAGGTTTAAAACCTAGGAAATTCATGTTCCTAGAGTGGGTGCATAAATCCGAGATATTTTTAATCTCACTATGTAAATAAATCTCTTCAGAAAAATAAAATTGTATTGCTTTCAGTCATTTGCCATAAACCCTTTTAATTTGATTTTGATTGATAGCTGTCTCCTTTGCATTAGAACTTTTTGCAAAAGTTTTAAGGTAAGTAATTACTCCCTCCCTCTGGGTGATGCAAAGTTTTTGAACTTAGAAGGATGTGTTACTCTTGTATAAAATATAACTTGCAAATATTTTTATATTGTAATTATATTTTGCCTTTATCTTTCATAGCGTTTTTTCATCTTTCATGCCGTACTTTCAAACTCTGCAATGTGACTGATTGATGCAGTAAGTGCAGTTAATTTTAATTGTGATTTTTGGGACTGGATTTGTCAATCAATACTGTTCACTGGAGTAATTCAGTTACTGTCTCTAATTTCTTAGCCTTTTTTTCTCTTTCTTTCTCTTTTACTTAATAATTTAGAAGTGAAAGTTCTCTAAATGCTACCTGTCAATTTGAAGTTTGGTGTTCATAAATTGAAGGATGAGTGCCTGTTGTTTGCATCCTGCACGAACACAGCTCTAGTTTGGCAACAGTGATTGTCAGTAGACTGCCATTATTAAGTCTTTGCTCTTACCCTCATTCAATAGTCAGCCAAGATGCCAAAAAAACAGAACAAGCTGCATCTTCAAGAAATAAAAACCACAGGGAGCACAGGTAACCAACAGTACATGCTCCAAACCAGACGGATCAAATTAATTCTGTGGAGAGGACTGGACTATATAAACACATTACATATGCCAGATATCAATGTAGGACATTATTCTCCCTTATTCACAGGAGATTCCGCTAGTGTCAATACGAGGTTTACAGAAAGATGTAAAGTGTCATCAACAAGTAGCGACTAATGTTTTAGTTAGCACCATTATTATTTCATATACAGCATTACCTGATGGGAAAAACCCATTAACTTTAAAACCACAGTTGCGTGCTCTGTGTTTCTCATTGTTTTTTGTCCTTTCAACTTCATTATCAGCTTTTAACATCAATCAACAAATTCATCCTTTTCCAGATGAATAATGATCCCCCACTGACTGGCATATCTGTCTGGAGAACAAGAAGTCTAGCAAAGCTGATCCCCTGGCACCTCTGTTATCTAGGGCACAGATCTCAGATATTCAGGGTAAACATCTAGAACAGGTAAATTAAAATGATACCACAATTAACCCAAATTTTCCTAGTTCTTTTATTTGTATGTAACCATATCAGTTATGTCCTAGTACAGGAACTCGAGATTTCTAATATCCACCTACCATGTGCTGAGGCCCTTCCAGACCCCAGCCTCCCCTGTGCAGCAGCTCTGTATGTCAGGCCTGCAATTCAGAAAGATGATCTCTTTTTTCTGTACAGCCAAAATTATGGACTTGCCATCTCAGTGAAGATAATAAGAACTGACTGGCCTAAATTGGACTCGTATTCTTAGTGCTTTTTTGGCAACGTTGTTCCTGTCCCTCAGAAACAGCCCACATTCCATTCCTTGTTACTCAACATCAGCGTCAGGGTAGATGTGTCCCAAATGCAGCGGCTTCCCAAACATCTACAGTGATGCAATGATGAACACTGCTGACAATGTCAGCTGTCTGGAAGCTGTCTATCCCCAGCAGTTCCCCTGCCCTGATTCCATAGTAGGCGGCTGGATGAATCCGTTTCTTCTGGCAGCGGGAAGTTTTTGCTTCCATGTGAGCCCTGCGCCTTGTGCAGCTTGGCTGAAAGCATTCCTTGGAAATAAAACAAGCCAGTTTTCCTCTACCGGGCTGGAAAATACCATTGCAACATGGCATCGCTGAGGTTCCTGCAGGACCTTTGTCCAGTAGCTTGCTAGAAGTCCTTGTTTGTACACAGTAGCCTTCTGTTGGCCACCAGCATGACAGCCATAGCTATACTTCCCCATCTTCTAAAACCCTGCGAAACACAGCTCCCTCCCTGCCTCAGGTTCTAGTAGAGTTTTTTGTTGTCTATAAAGATAAGCCTGAAAGACTGCTCTCTGAAGCTTTGTTTAGACTGTAAAACAACCATTTAACTCTGGCTGGTCACCAGAGGACTTGCAGTTGGGCATGCAGCCTGCCCAGTCCCACCATTCCTCCATGTGATATCCAGAGTGGTACTTTTATTACGTTCACACTTGGTCTGAGCTCTTTTTTATTGTTTATTTTTTTCCCCTCTGTGAAAGTAGAAATAGTTATTTAATAAATATCCAAGTGGGTTCTAGCTTTAAGGATGACATGCATTTAATGTGGCTTATGCTATATTATTCTTGCTTAACTTTGAGCTTTTGATTCAGCATTTGAGTTTAGCAGTGGTATTCCACAGGGGATATTGTTGGTTTCCAAATCTTTTGTCAGAGTAATTGAGCATAACATCTTTGCAGGTTTGTGTTTCAAAAGATGCATTATCTTTTCTTGTCCATTTGTTCTATCCAAGCTATTCAAAACTTTTAGCTTTACAGATCCTTTGAAAGAATTTGAGTTTTAGGGCTGATAATTTATGTTTCTGCTGAATTTGCAGCTCTGCATGTGATGATTAATACACTTCTCTCCATAAATAAGAAAAGATGATATCTGTGAATTGGTAACAAAACAAGAATTTCATTAAATTCTGTATTTTGCAAGAGACTTCCATCCTTTTAATTCTTTATAAATTAAACATCATCCATGTCTGGCTAGCTGAAGAATGAATGTCACATATAAGATATCTCCCTTAAATATTTTCTTGAAAGTAATCTGTATGATTTACAACATATTGCAATTAACATTGACCTTTTGTCTGCTTCAAAAGAATGTGAGAAACAGTTTTTCTGACATCAAAGAGATTTTCTAAATTTCCAGAAATATTCCTGATGAAAGTTGTTCTGACTGGGAAAAATATGTCACCTTCATTTAAAAGTTACGGCACACTTGATAGATTGTCTGTCTCTTTCCTAACCTTAGTTCATGCACAAAAGTGGATTTAAAAAGACACTTGCAAATAATCATCTTTTAGAAAATGCAGATCTTCAGAAGTCAAAATTAAGCATCTTGTAATTATCTTTTAAGATCAACTGGCAATTTATTCAAGATCTGGAGGCTGCTATTCGCTCTCCCATTTCTTTCCAGCCACTTAATTGCCAATCTACTGCTGCAGTTGAGATTTCGCCAAATATAGTCCCCTTTTTGATTCAAAATGAAAAAAGTGAATAAAGTTCAGTTTTCACAAATCTATATATTCAACTTTATTTTACAGATATATCAATATATTTTAGACCTACGGATAGTTTGGCAAATATTTGCTATAAATATAGCTCCCAATATTCATTATTCACTCTGAACGTGGAATGACACTGTATTGCTCCCAATTGCTGCCTAGATGACTCTGTCAAGTTTTCAAGATGACCATGTAAAATCTTATGGTAGAGGTTTATTTCTTAAAAAGACCTTTTTTTTTTTTTTTTTTTTTTTTAAACCAACAGTTACCTCTGAAAATATTTCTGGAAAGCAGATAAAGGGTTTGTGAATAGGATCAGATTATTTAATGTAGTAAGATGTAGAGTCCTGCTCCTCTTTATTTGCTTACTCTTTGCTCTTCACTACTTTGGTCCCTTTCTAAGGGTTGGGAATGCTGCTCTGGCCACAGGATCCTGCCAACATGTGACAAGTTCAAGCGGTGTCCCTCTGGGCAGTTGGCTGGAGCAGGGTCTCTTTGTAGCAGCCCTGACTTTGATGGCAAAGTATTAACTGTTCGCTTGAGGGAGGGGAGGAGAGATCAGAGCACGAGTTAGGCCAGCTGCCAGCCACACTAAAATTACTTCTGTAACCACTCCAATATGTGTACCAGAATTTAGGGACTCCGATATATTCAGACAGAACAGTTTTACACAAAGGGTAGTTGAAATACGGTCTGGAACAAACTGCCGAAGTCAGCAGTAGAAGCAAATAGTGTAAATCAGTTCAAGGAGGAGTTTTTGAAGAAGGCAGGGGGAAGAGCGTAGAGCTACTAGCTAGAAGTTCAAGTTTCAGATGATGAAACACAGATTGATTTGTATTTCCTGAGGTTATGAGGGCAGGTCTTCACGGACCATATCATCCTCTTTGGGCTGTTAAATATTTGTATGTACTTCTGTGCTGCATTTCATTCTCTTCCAGTTTGGAGTGATGCTTTTTTTTATTCCACTCTTTTGCTCATACAGACTCTTTAGATAACATCTTGCAGAGTGGAACGCATGCCACAGAAGCTCTGTTTCCTAGCATCTCGGTGAACTTCACCGAAGTCAGCGTAATCATTTAGTTATACTGATGTAATCAGTACACTTTTCAGCTTATAGACATATAAATTTGCATGCACTGTGTTGTTTCCTGGGAAGGACCTCCAGATCATGATACAATGTTTATGTCTACACTGTAATGGTAAAGAATTCTTAACTATGAAATCAAACATGGAAGCATTTTAGCTGTTTCAGGGTGCTGTTAATCTCAGCACTGTCACGCCGATGTGATGAAAGGTGTACATCGCGGGAGGGGACAGAACAGAAACCTGGGGGGGAACAAATCCACTTTACTACTTTTCACTTATGAACCTGTATTTTGTCCTTGTGGCCAGTGACGTGTTTTGTTGAGAAATGCTGCCATGACGCATTTTGGTTGTTTGGTTTTTTTTTTTTTAATTTCAGTAAGCCCATAAACATAATTGTGCATGTAACAGAGTCCCTTTACCTTCTCCCACATTTGCAACCCAATTACACTGCTCTCTTACTGCAGTCCTGAGCTAACTCCCCTGAACCTACAGGAGTCCTTCTTTTAAAAGCCTTGGGAGAGCAGTGATGGGCCTGATTCTGCAAGGTGGTGTGCTCCATAAACTTCATGCCATGTCAGCATAAGCTGAAATTTTTCCACAGCTTGCTGGATCAGGCTTTGCCTTGAATTTTACCTAGACTTTTTTTTTGAAAAATAGATAAGCATCTTAAATGACATAGATTGCCATTACTAATATTGCATGAGGAAAGCAGTTTGTATTTTATTTCATTCTTCAGTTTGTAAGTCACGGGTTGTGCCGGGTAACTTATTTATGTAATGTTTTCAGAAAAAATTTTTCAAATGTACATGTTTCCCCTTCTTTTTTAATTATCTTTTATTGCAGTTCTGATAAGCAAAACACAAATATCTTTTGTTTATTTGGATGCAAGAACCCAAAATACAGATTCTTACTGAAATTCCCTGTGCCTTGGGTTTCTTGCTTAAAATAACATTTATTTTCACTGAGATTTCTGTGACTATTGCCAATACCTTCTGTCTCAGCATAACATTAAAAAATGCTTGCTGTTCATTCGTTACTGTATGTATTGGTGTGGTAAGAGTATAAAATACCTCTTTGTGCCTCCTGCTTTCTTCCTGCCCTCACAACCCTGCTGGAAATCAAAAGTGCAGTTCCATAACAAAGAAAAATAAAAATAAAATTAACTGAACTTAGGAAATGACCAAAAAGGTTTGGTTCTTGCTTCATAGAAATTCATAACCTGTGCTGGCACAATCTCTGTTCCCTGCTTCTCAGCCGTAGATGTGCTGGTATTGTGTTTAAAGCCCAACAGAACAGGAACAACAAGACAGAGCTGGCCTTACAGAAACATAGCAGCCAGGTGATTGGATCCCATTTCCCACAGGTTTCTAAGTCTGCAACTGAAAATGTCTTGTAACTCTATTAGGAAAGACCTACGGTGATCAATAGAAGCAACAAGGCCACACAAGTATGTCTCAGAGCACAATGAAAATTGCACATCCCGTGGTGCTCAGGGGACTTAATATTTTTCAGTGATTTTCTCACCACATCCCTTGCCCTTGTTTATGGAGCAGTTCTTCTGTCTCACGCAGCTTTATTGTGAAATGTAACTGGACTTGTTCATTATCACAGTTTACTCAGAAAATCAGTTCTGTATATTTCCTAAGCTTTTAGGTAATGTAGATTTAAAAAAAAAAAAAAAAGTTTTCTTTAGTTTTGTAAAGATGGGTTTATATTTTGAAGCGGCACTCTGCAACATCAAAGAGAGGATGTCTGCACTATTGAGGCAAGAGGGCAGCAGTCCCTTACCCATCCCTCATTTGACACAAGAAGGTCAAGGTCAAGACTAGGGGTATGGTTTCGCTGGAGCTGACTGGTGGTGGACCCACAGATTCAATGTAGTGAATCAGGGCCAGAAGCCAACAGAGCACTGCCCCAGATGTTCTGAGCTGGTGGATCTGAGGTGACATTGGAAATGACATTGGTATTTATCAACAAAACCCTGACGAGAACAGCATTTTCATGGCTTCAGTTAATATGGTCTCCCTCTCTCTCTGATAGTAGAGAGAGAACTGGATCCTGTTGTGGGTAGAAGGAGAAGGGGAAGTGATCCATGCTATTTATTAATGCCTTTTGTACAGCTCTTTATTGTCTATAGAGTTAAGTTCCCAATTATTCCAGGCCTGGACCTGAATAACTGAATAGGATAGAAATTCCAATACGAGGTCACGAGAAGGTAACTGGCATCCCCCACCCCTGAATCCTTCTATGAGATGAATATGATGAAGTCCTAAGAATGAGGTGAAAAATCCTCTGAGGTGTTCTGCGAGGCTGAAGAGGCTGTTTTGCTAGACAGAGATGATCACAGAAGGCATGGTGGACTGCAGCACAACAGTAAATACTGCAGAATTTCCAAGTAAATTCGTAAAATTGTACCACACTGAAAACACATCTTCCAAATATCCTTTTTCTTCTCTCTATGACTGGGGCAATTAGTAATGGGCATGCAAAGACTTGATTAGATTAGGTAAACTTTAAAAATTTGAATGATTATCTGGAACTTTGATTAACTATCGATCAGAAAAATAGCTGTGATGATCTTTCAGAACTGCTTTTCTTCATTTTTTGGTAATTCTATACTCTTTGTGGATAACCAGCAACAAAGGATTTAATCCCACAGATTTAAGCTCTGAAGTAGTCTCGTGGAAATTAGTTTTGCTTAGATGGACTTTTTCTCAACAACTTTCAGAACTGAGTCTTATTTTAGTGACAACTAAGAGACTTGCTTGTTCTATTACATAATTATTTTTAGTTTGCTGTTATGCACCCCCTGCAATATATTGTTTAAAACTTTTCTTCTTTAATGTGAGAAAAACAAAACACTTTCTCTGAGGTGTACAGGGACTCATTTATAGACAGTGTATTTAGCTCAGAGCACATGAAAAAATGACTACTTGACTAGGTTAGCTTTGGGTACCCTCAGGCTCTTTGAGATTAGTTTTAGATTCATATGCTATGGTCACTCATTGACCAAGCTGTTTCAACCCTTATACATATCCAGCAAAGGATCATTTCCCTCAGGCATGGTTTTCTTTCAATCATATTTAGCAAAACCATTAAACACACTTGGGGTTTGCACTGAGGAGAGAAACAACTTTATATGTACACAATTCAAAACAATTTTCTTCTTCAGGAAGAAGGAAAAACTTGGTTAAATGTTAAATCTTAGTTTGTCAAGACTTAAGTTTGGTGCACCCTAAAAGGGTTCTGTATAACTTCCTCTGCAATTAAATTTCTTTTGCATTATTCCTAGTCATTTTTGCCAATATTTTTAAAGTTGATGCAAAGATGTTTTATTCCTAAGCTAATGGAAAAATGAAATATTTTTATTTCAAAGAGTGTTTGACAGTAGATACAGTAGTGGGATGGCAAGCAAATGATACACTGAATACTTTTTATCTTTTTAATAGCCTTTACTTTAGGAACCAAATTTTATTTTTCAACAAATCCTCAAACCATAAGGTTTTCAGCTTTGATGTTTTTTAAAGAGAGTTCTTAACACATGCACACGTACTGCCCCCCATATTTTTGAGCAGATGAGCATCCACAATAGCGGATGAAGAATCTATGTAGAGAAAGGTTGCAAAGCGGAATGGTTTGATGCCTTCAACTATGGCATTTAGCTGTGCCAGGTTTCTGATCCCCCACTTAGCTTCCTTCATGTGCAAAGTCATATTGGCTCTAGTTCAGTGAAATTCAATGCAGGAAGAGTAAGTGTTCACACATGAAGACTATTTGTAGGACTTGTTACTGGACCCTAAATTTGGAATTGGGAAGTGTTCCCAGATGGCCTATAAAGTGAGTATTTTTGGTTCTTAACTGAGAAAGATTCACAGTAAATTAAATGAGTTCTCTTTATTAAACATATCTTGGCCCATGGTTTACAGAAAATACTCTTCACTTGAACAGTGTAGCTTTGAATAGAGTAGAAATGCATGTGAGAAGGAGGTGTTGGGGTTTTTTGTGTGCTGTCTGTGGGTGTATTTCCCTACGCACAGAGTTATTGTTTGTGGGAGAACAGGGGGAATTCGTTTTCCTCATACCGTTATCTATTTTGGGTGGGTGTCTTAGAAAGAATTATCTCCCAAATTATCTGAGAAGTAAATGATGCTCTCCCTTCAAGATCTATCTTAATTCAAATGCAGTGTGTGGCAGGTTTCACTTAGGAGTTCAGACTCACCACTGCACTTCGACTACTCAAACCAGAAATCTCTGGTGACACTCCCTCTGCCTACCCTGGCTGGCTTTTACTTGAACTCTCTTAGATTTCTTTACACATGAAGGCATGTGTACATATTCACTCCCCCTGACCTCTCTCCCTTCTCTGTATGGAGATCACCTGAACTGTTTAAATCTTTTGATTTAATTTTCATTTCTGATAGCAGTGGAATTCCATAGATTTATATTAAAGATGCCATGATATCTTATATCTATAAGCTCTTCTATAGTCAGATTTGGAATTTTTACAGGTGTCTTTCTTCAGATAGTATCAATGACATTCATGTAGAATTGTTTTTTTGTAATTGTACATCTTTGGTTACTGCAGGTATTTATGGTCTTGTTCATTGAGCTGTAAACATGAGCATAAGAGATTTTCTTCTCTGAGGTGAGACCAAAATGGATGGATATCTGAGCAGTTATTTAGTTCTACAGTTCTCTCCTTTTCACAACTGTCTTGATGTTCATCATAACTGCTAAAATTCAGAATGAAAGGTAAATCACAGACCTAATTTTTGCAAAGTCATATTTAAAATGCTCCTAACCTTTGATACTCCATTAAGTTGACTGGAATTTTAGTTTGTTCTTTTCTGTCTCCCTGACAACTTTGAAGGGAGGAGTCCTGCTTGAGAAGCTCTTGAAACAGCCTTAGACCTGTACAACTGCAGGAATAATGCTAGTTTTTAAATCTCCTATTTCTGATTATATTTCCTATCTTATTAAATTAGTATTAGGTTTTAAAGCATCAAATTGCCCTTTTTTAAATTCTTACCTTGCTTCATGTAATGCCATTCTGGACCAGAGACTGAACCAAATTTTGGGAAGTGCACATTAATTTTTGGATGTTTCCCTTTCTCACAGTGTCAGAGTAACCAAGTTGCTTTTTGGTAAGGCTTGTTGAGCAATTGCCTATGATCACAGTATATCTGTTAATATAACTAACTACAGTGCAGGTTTAAGGCCTCTAATTTTAGTTTTCTATTATACCTCTTTTCAATTGTGCATCTTGTCATCTTCAGCTATTAGGAATTCTAAATTTCAGCATTGAAAGTGCTAAACTATCTCTTCTAGTAGTATTTCATTAATGCTTTGTGATTTATTATTTCATTGTATGTAAAAGTCATGAGACATTATAGTGTGAAAAGTACCGTATAAGTTTTATTGTATTGTTTACTTCTTGCCTCTTAGGTAGAAGCAGCACTTCCTGTTGAGTTTTCAACAGTGAAAATTAGAGATATTTTTCTTACAGGTAAAATAATTAGTGGTTTAGGTGAAAATGAATACAATTTATGTGTTCAGTCATGCAGAATATCAGACTTTTTAAACAATATTTTCAGTTTCTGGCAGTTAGAAAAACAGATTATTCAGAATTTCATCCTTTTAACTATAAATTAGCACATTTGGATTTATTTTCTGGAATTTCTATAGCACACATGGTAGGCTACAGCAAGCATATTATCTCTGAAAAGCCCTTGTACCTTCTGAAAATATTAAATGTTTTAGAGACTTTAAGAAGAAAACTCAAAGTGAACATAATGGCCTAAATGCTCCCTATATGTGCATGTGAAATAAGTAACTTGAAATGTCTTAAGGTTTGAATTTCTTAAGGTGACAAAGCTTAGTTCTGCTTAGTGATGTGATCACCCAGTGACAGTACTTTTGCCTTCATGCCACGGTACTGATTCTGCATCTTCCAAAGGCACATCCTGATGGCCTTTTTTTTTTTTCAGGTACAATATCCCAGGATTTAAGTTGCTGGCAGAAACTTACTGATGATCCTCACACTCCCAGTTTGTAAACTGGCAAAATTTCTACACTGTACAATCACAAAAAGCTTTTTCGTGTGGATCGCTCCTCTTACGTATGAATAGGTTCCTAGTCTCCTCCAGCACCACCTGTAGTCAACAGAGAAAGGACCTCCTGCAGAGAGGAACTCAGAGCACCTACCTTTGGTTCCTGTTCCGAATCATCTGGAAGAGGATCCCTCTCTCCAGTCACTCCAGAAGCCAACTGACTAAGCGAGATGCCCAAAGTTGAGCTGTATGAATGTTTTGTTTATGTTTCATGACAGTTGACATCAAAACTGTTGTTTCATGAACTTCCCTAGGAAAAAATGTTGACCCAAATCTTGTTTAAGACTTAACATGGAGATTCTTTACGGATGTCTGAGTTCAGTAGAGTTCAGGCAGAATTCCGCCCCCCCCCCCATGTTTGTGTGAAACAGGAATCTGAATTCAGTCACATCTACTTCCAAACAGTTTGGGCTTCTACAAATTAGCACAAGGAAGATTTTTAATGTTCCCTGCAATTAAAGTAGTTCTGCGTTACATTCAAGCAAAAACTACGCTTTGGCAGCATGGTGAAACATTAGAGAATGTGCCTCAAACTAGTTACAGAAATTGAAGGACGGGACAAATTAAAAAGTGGCAGGAGGGGGTGAAATATTTTATTTAAAAAATACTCCGTAAAGACAAACATGCAGTAAATTAGCATTGTGCTTTCACAGTTATTCATGGAAACGTTTGAAAAAAACTATGGCATTGGTTTGTTTATTATTTGGCAGAATTTTGCAGTGTTTTGTTAGTTTTCCACAGGCCGCTGTGCATAGAGCTCCTTGGGAGGAGCACCAGAAATCTTTGAGGAAGCCTTCAGAAAAGATGAACCAGGTGCGGAGGAATGCAGCCAGAATGACAGTGCAAGGCAACAAGCTCAAAGCTGGGCATTCCTTTTGAAAACCTGTTCACCCCAAAGGCATAATTTTGAGCAGTACATGTATGAAGTGAGAAAATTATAGAGATCCATGGACCTACCTGCATTTTGTCCTGGAATCTTCAAAAGCTGCAGTTAAAAGTGCAAACCAAACTTCCTTTGCATTTACAGCAGGTAGTATTAATTTATGTCATTTAGATTAATAGCAGTTGCTGTTCAACAATAGCTGTTGATAATCTAGTATTGTTAGAACAATACGCAAAAACCTGCATCTAAAGTTGGGGTGGGGGACAGGGAGAGCAGCCAAATGCTCCACCTTGTTTTTATTTTTATATATCTATATCTATCTATCTATCTAATTACTCTGTCCACACACACAGAAATGATAACTTCAGTATGTTTATTGGGAGTGGTGAAAAACAGACACTTGCAAATTAACTGAGACAAGGGACAACAGATTGGAGCTGTATATTTATTTAAATGTTGCTTCCAACCACAGTGTAAGTGTTAGAAAGGAGGGGGAAGCTTTTTTGGGAAATATATTGGGGTTTATTGCAATAAATGCTTCTGGCTCGAAGACATCCATGGTTTAACCTGGTAATCTGTGAGAAGTAGAACGGCATGTGCTGGCAGAAGAGAGCAGAGCTGTGAAAAGGATCTGTCCTTAGGACCTGTCTATCTTTCTGTTCATAATAAAAGCAAGAGAAAAAAGAAGCAGTGTTATCAGTACACTTCTGCAAGTGAATTAGCTAGCACAGATTTGATAAAGCTTATAAACCCTCTAGAGCAATCGTGACAGTTTGCTGGCTTGGGCTTTGTCTGCTGCCAGTTACTCCTTGCTAGTGGCACTCTTTATTTATGCTTCAGTACCACGTTATCCTCTGGGCTTCAAACAGAAGGGACCTGTCTGTAAGTGTTTTGGTTGTGGTGTTAAAAAATAAGAGTGCAGCAAAACACATGCAACAGTGCCCAAGATCCGTTTCAGCCAGTTTCCCTTCTCGTGGTGTTGCTTCCCCGTGACTGTTTGGTACGCGCGGAGCGTGGCTGAGGTGGTATATGTCTGCCTTCCACTAGAGAGTGTTACAGAGTTATTTGAATGAATGAAAAAATCCAAATGGGTGCATTATCTGCTTTGTTGTAGGTAAAATGCAAAGTAGTGTGACCTCAAGAACAGGAGATAGGTGTGCCTGCCTACATGTTTTCCATTTCCTACCACTGCCATTTATCCTTCACTCTGCAGCTAAAAATGAACATAGTGCGGGAGGTAGCCACATTTTAATACACACCAGTTTTTTATCCATTTGACAATGTGTACACATTAATGTTATAGTAAATATATAATCTGATACTCTTTGCTCTCTTTTGTACTCAAATTAAATATATACTTCAAATTGTTAGCATAATTTGGGGGTCGATTATCATGTGCGTGTTCCGAGCACAAGGCATTGACAAATAGGGTTTATATTTTGGATCAGCCTATGTAAAATGCTACGCATGGGAATCTTGGAAAGAAAGTTGCAGTCCATTAACGAATTCTCATATCTGGATTGAAGATGTATATGCATAAGTAGAGAAATTGAAAAATGGTGTTAAGTAGTCAGAAAGTCTCCAAAGGGAGATCTGGACAAGAAGCTACAGTAATAGCATTAGATGGCTATTATTATAAAAAGAAAAAGAATAACTTAAAAGTGAGGTCAATAGTAGCGCTCCAAATGCATAAAGTAATTTCTTTAGCCCCTGAAATTTTATATGGAAATGCAAACACTGAAAGGATTGCTTTTCAGGTGTGTAATGTCATTGAATAACTCCCATTCCTTTTTCTAAATGAAGGATTACTCATGAAGATACTTTATTTAAGATAATAAATTAAAAATGTAAATACTGTGCTGACTACTGTAGCGCTTAAAATGGGGTTTAATCCTAAAGGTCAATGTAGGTGAACTCTCCTGTCCCTGAATTCCAGCAAACTCTCCAATTCAGCTGTTTTCTGTCATAGAGGACTGATCCCTCCTTTATTGCAGGTTTGTGGTCCATGGCCAACATCTTTGTCCGGTGTCCATAGGTTTCCCTCTGCTTTAATGAATGTGATACCTCAGGTGACACCAGCTGAGAACCTGTCTGATCCCATCCTGTCCCCACGTCTGGGGACACACAGAAACCTCAACAGGCACACTTATTCCCAGATGATTTCCAGATCATAGGAAAAATTTTAAAGGCTCTGGAAATCTCTAAGATAGAAGAAGCAGGGCCAATTTGGCTCAAAATCTTCATTTCCTTACCTTTTCCTTGAGAAAACAGGGGGCTAAAGGGATGAATCAGGGGCCTAAGCATCCCTTGGTGGTACCAGTGGTCGTTAACAGACCACAGCTGAAGGGTTCTCAAGGACTGGAGTGCAGAGTGATAAAAAGGGATTTCTCTTGAAGTTAAGACAAAGCATGTAGTACAGTGAGAGCAATTATGTCAGATCCTACTATAGTGAGGTAAGCAGTAAGCTAGATTTGTAATGCCATTGAGAAACCGTAAGGTCCTGAGAGTTAAAGATCCTGTGATACATCTTTATAAGGTTACATGTACTTATCTGTGACAATCTCAGACTTCGTTCTTAAAAACTTTCAATTTGTTTTACCTATTTAAATATCTCTGCAGTTAGCTCCCCTCTGTATTTCCACCCTTCCCTACTGGAAAGGTACAGTACAAGTAATGTAATCAAATCTATTTGATTTTGTTAAAATGAGCTTGAGCTGCTACTGCATTGGAAGATAACACAGACTTTTTGATCCTTTGAGCGTGTAAAATTGATTTCGGAGGTCTTTTGAAATTTTTGCTATTAGTTCTGTTTGGAACACACATATGTTGGAGCAAGGGAGGGATTTTCCCATCGTGATGTGGCATTCATTGCTAAATGAAGGGAAATGTACAGCCGTGGACAACTAAAAAACTATCTGAAAGGATGTACCCATCTCTAGCTAACAGTTTTTAAGTATAGAGGTGCGGATAATAATAAATAACAAAAAGAATCCCCATGTTGCTGACCTAAGCAGATACTGCTCTTCCAGTGGCAGTGGGAGATGCAACTCCTCAGTCCAGCATTTGCTCCTCAATCCACTCCATCTCCCAGAGTACCTATTAGTGAAGATTAAGAAAATCACCAATGTATATTTTTTCTAAAAAGAAATGGAGAACGTCTACAGGTAAGCTTAAAAAAAAAAAAAAAAATTATGAAATTCTTTTTTACTGCTGTTTTCTAGAACATAGCGGGGCATCTGCACTATTATGGTTACAGGAAGAGGGAGAAGGTTTCTGTGGGTCTGCCAGTGGCTCCACAGGAAGGTGTGAGTAACTCTCTCTTTATCTCAGTTTACCCTTTATTGTTAGAATTGAAACATGTCTTTTATGGACTACACAATCACGTTTAATTAATGTTTGAGGACTGTGAGACCCTTTAATAAGGAGTTGCTCTTTATGAAAGCAAAGACATATTTATTAATAACCAGGTGGATGTTTTGCACTTTGTCTTCTCATAAATAGTACCCTAAAGAAAAAAAAAAAAAAATACAAGTGGAAACATTTTTAGGAGCTTTTGGATAAGAATTGCTACCTAATTACTGAACTGAAGTAATTTTGAAAGATGGCTTATACAGCCATACTATGTGCACTTTTATTGCATGAGGGATTTCTAGTAGTCAATAGAAGTTCCTTCCTGAGGACCTGGAGAGAGTGTGATCTAACTCTTTCAAGTTAATCATGAACCACAGAGCAAGCACTGAGTAAACGGATAGCATAAATTGAAAGGTCACAGCCTGTATTGAGAGAGATGCTGTAGTATTTCCTTCTTAAAAGAAACATGACAATTCATTTTGATCTCTGTCATAGAGGTATAGACGACTGAAGGTGAAAGATGCTCAAACAGAGCTCAGCAAAAGGGACTGGGTGCCTTAACACGCACCTCTTGTCCTCACCACTCCTGTGCCCCTGACAGCAGAAGGAAAATGCAGTCTTGGGCTGTGTCAAAGCTCTATGTTCATCCTTCTTCTTCAGCTGCAATTCATTGAATCCTTGATGGTTTGACTCACAGGTGCACCACAGTGAGTTTGGGGGAATGTCTATGAGGAAAAAGCTGCAGAAATGTCTTTATTCTCCTTTAGATTTCTCACTGGATCAAAGGATTCCTTAGACCTTGCACTCGGTGTAATATAGATATGTGTGTGTGTTTGTCTGTCGTGTACATAACTGATGAGGCAGCAGAAAATGGAGCTTGAAAATATTAATATCCAACATGTATTAGAATTTGATCATACTAGCAGAATCTGTAAGTTAACAAGCGTATGTCTGTGTCAGGATGAGATCATCCAGAAATAATAGAATTTGTGTTTCAGTGTGAGAAAACTGTAAAGGTTTAAAGCCAGGATGTGTGTTTATCTGTTCGGTTTTTTGTTTTTTTTTTCTTTTCCCTGAAATATCTCTTTGTGCCAGGTATTGTATATCCTCCAGTCATAAGAGCTACTAGTTTAAACAGGAATAGATATGTAGAAGCATATTCATGCTGTACACTCTAGGGCAGGTGAACACTAAATTTACCTCCAAGTGCTTTAAATGTCAAATAAGATTAACCATCCACTAATCCGTCTAACAATTCACTAGAAGTTCTGCTCTCTGGCAATGATTTTGCATAATAGACAAGGTAACCCCTTTGCTGCCTGATAGCTCTTCAGCATATGGCTGGCAAAAACAAGCGCGTGTTGGATGATGGGGCCATTTTACATGCAATGAGCTGTTCCACTTAACCTTTTCCTTGATGAACAGCAAACATTGCCCAAAGAATCCCACAGAAGAATCACTAAGTGGTTTACAGAAGTTAATGGCCAGGCACTAATGTACCCGCTCCTATATTTAGATGGAGAAAACAGTGATATGTGTGTTTAAAGACCACAAATGTTGCTAGATTTTTGCAGAAATATAGAACAAACTATGATAAGTGAAAATTTTATCCAAAATTAAAATGAAGCAAAAAGAAGGGAGGGAGGAATATTCTTGTTTGTACATATAACAAGACTACTTAAGTGTAGCACAGTTCTTCCTGGTTCAGGGAAAACCAGGTTCTCTGGTTCCTCAGCTTCAGGACCTGAGTTGTAATTCCTGATCTATAGCAATAGCCGGCAGGAGAAGGAAATGAACATTGCACAGGGATTCAATTAACTGTGGAAGAATACACTGGATTTTGGAGAAGAAAAGGGACCCCCTCTTTAAATAAGCTTTAACACCTTGACAGAGAAGTCAGATCAATTAGATTTTCCTGAGACAAAACAAAGCATATGTTTATTCAGAATTGTCTCAGAGTCCTGGGAGAAATTTGAATCGGAACCCATATTAAAAAAGCCATCTGGGAACATCTTGCAAAAGGCATCCTGATGTCAAGAAATAGTATTTTTGCCATCGGCTTAAGAAAGGTCTCTCATCACACTTGACCTTGGGATCTAATTAATATCCTGGAAAAAACATTATTATTACTACTTAAAATAATAGCGGGTGCTAGTAGTATTTTCTTAACACAATCTTTTGTTTCAAACCTTGACAATAGTTATATTTTGGAGAAGCGTAAAAGCTTGAATTTGGAAAGCAAATATCAAAATATTGAACAAGACAGTTAGATACTTTAAAAATTGCAGGAAGGTGAATCATATTAAAGAGTGCAGCTACACAAAAGGGCACGGATCCAGAAGTTGGTGCTGTTTAGGGCAAGCGAAGGAAATGAGCTTTCAACCGTGCTGATTGTGCCAGAGGTCTCTGCACCACAAGGCCAGGGAAGGGAGCCGGCGTGCGAACGCCTGCCCTCTGCCGCTGCGCTGGGAGGGCTTTCAAAAGCCTCCGGTCTGTAGTCCAAGAAGGACTGTATTGTTCAGCCAAATATTCCAAATCAAGCAGAGAGATTTCCCACTCTGCATCCAAACAAAATGAAGTCAGCTTTGACTCTGCAAAATGTCGATGAATTCTTCAGAGTAAATCAGCCCTGTCAGTCTGATACGGAACTGTCACCTACTTGTGACATAATATAATATGAAATGATATTGAACAACATGCGTTTGGCACTAAATTGTTAGCGGGTTTTAGCTCTGACAGCAGCAAGTTTATTGCTTTAATCCCAAGGTCTTTTAACCCTCTTTGACATAAATTGAGGTTGGCTTTTGTGAGAAAACTCCACTTCACTCTCTCTTCCTTTACCTAAAACTGCTTTTAACAATTTATGCTCATACATCAGACACTCATTTTGAGTGACAAAAAGAAAAAAGATCTATTAGAATAGAAGGAAAAAAGGGTCAATTTAGGTTAAGCAGTGTATGTCTCTCTTGGTAGGCATGTCACAGCTTTCTTCAGGTGAATGTGAATTTTAAGTTGTAATAGTGTATTGCTGTAGCAAAATAAAACAAATCTGTGACAAGAAGAGAGAATAAGTATTGCAGGAGAAACACTGATAACCTGCAATAAGACTAGTCTTCCTTTTTTTGATGCAATTTAATTTATTCCTAAGCCTGGGTCCATTTTGAAACTTTTCTTGAAAGATCAAAGGATTTTCTTCTTTATCCAAACACTGTAGAGAGACTAGTTTAGTGATGGTCATGTGTAGAAATACAGATGCATAGAATAGATACTACATACACACAGTTTTGTTGAATAGTATAGCTGGCTGATAGCACATAATTTAATATTTCACTTTTTTGAGACACCTTGTTTAGTTTGATAAGTAAGTACACATTGTCGTCGGTGCCCTGATAATCCCATCACAGAAATACGCCATATATGAACTATAACATCAATAACACAGGACACTTTTATCACCCTTGTTTTTCTATTCTCAATTACTGTATGATGCTCACAGTGTTGCTTTGAAATAATTTCTTTATTACATTTAAAGCTCAGCTGAATCTGCCCTTGAACTGTGTAATAATGGAGAGTGAACACATTATCAGCATATTTGCAAATATTTTCTTTTAATATTTTCTTTGTTCTCACATAGGGAAGACTGTGTTATTGATCTACCATAATTTTTACAGAAGAGAGAAGTAAGGAAAATATTAGGCAAAAGGAAACTTGTGTTTCTCTCCAAGTGTGAGCATTTAAAAAGTTTTTATAAATGGCATTTTTTTCTTTTCTAAACCCAGATTTTTCTGCCTCTCTTATTTTATGTAATTTTTCTTATTTATGTTATTTTACTGTTATTATCTATAACTTGCTCATAGCAATTTTGGTCCTGGCTAATGTTTAATGCATAAACAAGTTGTTCCATGAGCAGCAAAAATGACATAATCTGTGATCTCCTGCAGATTTGTGTCTTGTTTCTCTTACACCCCTCCCCACGGCAATAACCTCATTTCCTCCATGGCTTTTGGCATCCCCTCCACTCCAACACCTTCAACTCCCTCTTCATATCCCCTGTCTCCTCCACTTCCAACTTTTCTACTGTAATATCTTCAGCTGGATGCCTAGAGCTGACTGCAATGCACTGTTGCTCTACTCAGTCATGTTCCTCATAGACTGAATACAAAATTGATACCAACGAATAAATACAAATCATAAATGAACTTCACTGGATTTTTATTTTGGGAACTCCAACCCCTAAGTCAGGAAAATACCAAAGTAGCGAAAATGTTTCTAAACCTTCTATGACAAATAGTGTTATTTTGCTTCCTATTTATATTATATAGAAAATATATTAATGTTTCTATAGATTATAATTATGACGTTCTGTACCCTAGAGATATGTTGATAGCTGTGTTATGTTCTAAGCACATCTTGCTATACATCAAGATTAAGCCAAAGTAATATTAATTTTGAAGTTTGTCCACATTTTTCCAGCCTTGGCATCTGATTTCTTTTTTCTTCATCCTTCTCCTTATGTGTCCTTTGGTTTGAATGCAGGCTATGCCCAACTGCTGCTGATGCAAATCCTGACTTCTCTAAAACCAAGGGCAGTAATTTCTTAATCAGGATTTTGCCCTACAGAGTGACTGCCCCTGCCAGAGCATAACACAGTGTCTCCGCCAGGTGTTTTCCTTCGGTAGGTCCTGCACCACCAGCCACGGTGCTTCAGCAGAGCTGGGCTCCTACAGCATTACTCTGACTCTGTAAGCATCTGATACTGGTAGCCCTTGCAGTTTCCCTCCTTCGTTACAGTTGTAAGTATAAATTCCACAACATTTCCAAATCCTGACAGAATGAAACTTGGGGAATTGGGAAAATGGGGTTAGCGTATGAATTGTGATCTTGTCCATACAATAAAAAGCACTATCAGTGGGCATTCAGCAGCTGAATTACACTCATGTTGTTTGTATTTTTATGGACACTGTTATAACTATAGTCAAGTATGATTTAACTTTAAAAGGGATGCTGTAACATTGTTCAAGTCCAGAGCTGCCATAATCTTTTGTGGTAAATCTTTTGGATTTTATCTAGCTTTTAAAGAGGAAGGTAATACAAAGAAATAGTAATAGAATACACAGAAGCTGCATTTACTATGACTTGCTAATCCATCCTTTTTATTTGGTTTTGCATACATGCAAACATTTCTGAGCATGGTGGTTTTGCGCATTGTTTTCTTCTACATTGCATCAAACAGGCATCCCTTATAAAATGTAGGATCGTTTTGCAACCTAATTCCTACAAATACCACGTGTATACAATTCTGAGCATTCTGTTGCTTACGCATTTCAGTAGCACAATTTCATTCTATTATAGATGTACAAGTTGCATTTGCTTTTAGAAATTGGTTCAAAATAATTAAGGTTACTTTTGGTTTTAAACATTAAATGTATTCAAAATCAACATCTTATTTTGATTCTAGATGCTCTTGTGGTACAGAACAGGAGATGGAAGCTGTTTTGGTCATTGTCACTAATTCTGTGTGAGGCCTTAGCTGACTTGCTTAGATTTTCTCAATCTTTTTGCTTATCTGTAATTTCTTGTCTCTTGTTTGGCTTATTTCATTAATGTTTGCAAACTGGTTTTAGATACTTACATGGAAAGTGCTGAATAAGTATTATTTGCTGTCAGGTCTGAAAGTGGACATTTGCTGCTCTTGTCATAGACGTAACACATGTAATGATTTTCAGGTTTTATAAATAAATAATCCATGCTGATGGATATTTGGGGATAGCTATGCAATTAAATAATTTAGCTCAGCACAAATAGGGTCTTGTAGCTAAAATGTTTAGTTGGAACCTCAGAAGTTTTGTTATGCAGCATAGGACAGTGAAATTGCAAGTACAAAACATACCCTGACTCCCCATTTCTCAGCATTCCTGTCTTAGAAAAAAACTGTAAGCAAGAGTAAAAGATTCTTCATTCCTTCAAGGCATTCCCTGAGGGCTTGCCTGCCCTAAATAATTACACAGCCTTAAAACAGTTGTCAGCCACTGCAGTCAGGACTGCTACCTCTCACGATTTTATCGAGAATCTTGCCGATAGCTGCCACATGTCTCAGAGCCCTGCCTTTGGAGTTGTAACCCTATAAGAGGGTCTGAGCTCACCTTGGTAAATGAATGGAAGTTTCAGGCTCCTTGTTGTTAACAAAAGCTTGAAAATGTAAAATGAAAAGAATCAAGCTTCCAGGTGGTGACGTCCTCCTGCCTCCTCTTATTATTGTTAGAAATCCCTAGCTTTTTAAGCCGTATCTCCTAATTTCTCTTAATTTCTGCTTGCTTAAGGCGCTGTTGACTGTTTGGGACAAGGTTGTGTCTGTTGCTGTGTGTCTGGCCACAGTACTAGGTAGTGAGTCTCACAACAAGCCTTTTTCACCTTTCTTGTACCTGTTTCATTAGTGTTAGTATGGCAGCAGAAACAGCTGCTGTCCCTCAGTACACTCCAGCCTACGTTGTCCTTGTATGCAGCTAGAAGGAATGAGCTGGCATTAAGATTGAGATGATCTGGCTCTGCCCTGCTCTTGAAGGAGTTCCTGTTCCTTTACTCAGTGATGTCTGTACTATTACAAATGTGACCTAAGTTTGTACAGAGACTGTTTAAATTTGTAGTAGCCAATATGGATAACCATAACTCCATTTACCTTTATTCCCTAGGTATAACTAGGACTGGATAACATGGAGATATAACTGATAAGGATGCTGAATTATTCTAATTAAAGCATGTTTGTGAATGGTTTAATTTTCCAGTTTAAAAGAACTTCAGAAGGGGGAAAAATACCCAACAAAACATTGCCCTTGCCTTTTGGTAATGTCTAGGCCATCCTTGGTTTTTGATTCCTTTTATTTCAACCCTTCCAACACGACTGTCTTGCTCAGGAAGAGAAAAACAAAAAGGCCAAGGAAAGAAAAAAAGTAAATTGTTCTGCTGTTCTCTCTTACTGGGCAGTCTTTCGCTAGTGCATCTTTGAGGTTATGGAGAGAGAATGTATGTCTGAAATTTAAGTTAAGCCTGTCCCTCTCTGTATTTCCTACTCCTTCCTTAGCTGCTTGTCTGAGCTCCACTGCTACTTATAGTAGGGTTATGGAGTGCTACTTCAGTTTTTTGGTTCTAGGGAATTATTTTACCTGATTTTTTTCCTGGAATCTTATTCCATATGCTATTTAGGCTGGAATCTAAGACTTGTTTCCCTAGGCGAGTTCAAGTAGGTAGACTGCAAAAGCTAGTTTAAGTTTATGGAAATTAATAAATGATATTTCTAAGCAGAGGATCAGGGTGGGGAGCAGAGTGTGATTGTTGCTTTGATTCCTAATTCAGGAATTTGTCTTTACAGAAAAACTTCAGGTTAAAAAATTAATTGATTCCAAGCTAAAAATGACAAATTTCTATTAGGTCACCGCTCCCTCTTTCTTTGTTTGTACTGTCATCAATAGTCCAGCTTCTAAATGGACCCCAGGACCTCTGACAGACTGGAGAAGAGCTATGTGGGAGAGGCTTCAGGATTTAGCCCTTCATGGGAACAAGGATATGCTGCCTCTCATATTCTGCTCAAGCAGAGCTCCTGGTGCTGCTGGGATTGATTGCATTTACACAGTGTTACTGTGATGCGGTGCATATATGACATAGCGCGTGGAAACAGAATGCCCACGGTCAGAAAGAGCCTGTTAAATAACAACATAATTAATCACTCCTCAGATAAGAAATGAGAAGAGACAGAGATTTTTTTGTTTGTTTAACTTTTTTTTTTTCTTGGCCCAGGAGCAACCAATAGCTGAAATCTAGTCCTAAAGCCAAGTGTCTGTTCTGAGAATGGGGGTGAATGAGTCCTTATACAACCTTCCTTTCACTGGGTAAAAGTGTTTGGGGATGGCTGATGTAGTATCCCTGGACAGCTCACTGGAGAAGTTGTTCTGCATGTAGTGCAAATGTACTGCAGGTTTTTTCAAAATTCATAAAGCTTGGAGTTCTTCCCATCATTGTGGGAATTTATTTGGTGCATGAGTGATTTGTATGGATCTCATTTTTTTCCTTTGTTATTAAAAAAAAAAAAAAAGTGCACTTAGGAACGCCCTGTGTTTTATCTAGAACTTAGTCATTAGCACAATATCACAATCAACAAATAATACCAGAGCTGAAAAACAACAAAAAAAGCAGGATGAAAAAAGGTGACAAGAAAGGAGGAGACAGAAGTATTAAAAAGTATTGTAGATAAAGAACTGTTGACTGCTACTCTTGTAAATATTTCAAAATATAGATCCAATGTTTTATGGGTCACTAAAACTACTGTAAATACACCAGCTGAATCCCAAATACATCATTCTCAATCCCCGGCAAAGACAAAACAATGCAGCTATAATATACCCTTCGTCATCCCTTGCAGACTTGGATTTAGCTGCAGAGCAAGTTGACTGCAGATAGAATATTCAACCAGAGGAAAGAAAAAGAAACCCGATCCTGTCCTACTGTCCAGTTTTCTATGTAGTATATAGTGTAGTACAGCAGTAGATCCCTGGCACCTTGAACTTTCCTTTATTTTTTTCTGGTTCAGCTGTGAAAGCCGATCAAACTTTTCTAAGTGGCTTGGAAACTAATTTTATGCCTTACTCTACCTGCAAATTCAGAAGAAATTATTCCTAGGCTTTGTACTAAATCTATTTTAAAAGTATTTTCATATGCATCCGTGGAGGGCAGGCTCTCAAACACTGATGAATCCCACCTCTTAGCAGGTTCATTGCATGATTTTTTTAGTAGTGCAGAGACAAAATGCAAGTCCAGTGTCCCTTCTCTGGAAAGGAAGGACACTGATCCTGGAATTTTATAGTCAGGACCAGGATTATGCTATAGCTTTTGTGTCCCTATATCATAAACTGCTTGTTTTGTTTGTTTGTTTGTTTTTAATTTTATCAGGCTCTGCCTTCCATTATCTCTTTAAGATTTTGTCTTTGAGCGTATGCATTTGACTTGATTCAGGTTGGGTTCTGTAGGGATGCTGTTATATACACTGGTCTGTGGTTGCCAACCTAAGCAATGCATGGCTCTGGGAATGCGGTAAGTAAATAAAGCCTCTAATAGCACCAAAAAGATTGAAGTTCAAAAAAAGCTTATGAAGAACAAAATGACCCACAATGTTCTGGTGTCAGAAATCAGTTTCCCAGATTGAAGTTAGGAGACAGAGATTCTTGCGCTGCACAGGATCCTGCAGCCTCAACAACTTTCTCCTGTTTTCAAGATAACTCTCTAGTATCTTTTCTCAGCTCCCGCAGTGTGAGTGAAGATGTTGGTTCACAAAAGACCATTTGACCAAATACAGCAAACAAAGCCTGAAAAAGTACAACTTATTTCCCAGATCTCCCCTGCTTTCCTTATCCCCGCTCTAAAAATCCTAGTCTATAACCAGTGTTAGCAGGGGAATTTTAAGAACTTTTTTCTCCATGTGAAGGTTAAATGCTCCTTAGCACATCAGCTTAGAGTAGGTCAGTCCATCTTCAAAAGTGATTGGCTCCGAATACCAGATATTTAGACATTTTGTCTTAAATCTCAGCAGGGGAAATACAGTTCATACTTACCTCTGCTGGTTTTCCACTTTTCCTGACTAAGCATGGAATTTTCTATAGTTTCAGCCTTCAAGTTCAACAAAGTGGCTCTGCCATCAGTCAGTTCCTATAGGGGAATGGAGGGGGAGGAGGCGAGCATGGGCTGGGGAGGAGAGGAAGCAGAGAGAGGCTGTTGTCTTTTGTTTTCCTGCAGGGTTTGTCTAACAGCTAACAGGATTAATGAAACACCTGGCATAGATGCAATTAACTATTTTGCTGTTGAGGCTGAAAACTACATAATGAAAAAGATTTTTTTTCTTTAAATAAAAACCCCCAAACCCAAACAACAAAATCCCACAACTTCTGTGACACGGTTTTGTCAACAAAGGATCATATTGCCCAATTATGTTCATAACGTTTTATATCAAGTAATTTTCAAGATTTCTCCATTTATATCGATATATTCAGTAATGTTCTTTCCAGAATTATTAGTACCCTTGCTATACAAGAATTGGGTGTTATAGATACAAAGGAGTTTTACTGTAGCAGATGGACACTTTCAGTGGGTAGAGATCCAGAAAGTTAATTTGCAGGGCTAGTGATTAACATCGTTGGTGCTGTGCGGTATTGCTTGGTAATGCCCACCTTCATCCTGTTGTATAAACACCAAGTGGATTGCTGACTATATTGTTGTTGATAGCTCCTTAATTTTGCTTTGAAAACCAATTTCAAGATAACGACAAGTGTACAGCAAGGAATATGTGAGCACATTTGAGTAATATTTTTCAATTTTTTTCTTTAATTTCTTAAAGGTAGACTTATGTGTGAAGTATTCTGTACTAAAAGGTTAGAAATAGAAACTACTAGAAATATTGTGGAATTGTTAGCGAACAGAGAGACGGGATTACAGGGTGGAAAACTATAAATGATGGATGAACTTCACTCTGGAAATGAGAAATAATGTTGTTTTAAAAGCAGCATTTCATCACAGATTAAGAAACATCCTTTCTGTTCTGTGGGCATGTTTCTGTACACAGGCAAAATTATGTTTTGTTTTTTTCAGAGAATGACTATTAATATGTCTGTAAAATAGCAGCATATCAGAACTGGTGCAGTCTATAAGAAAACAGTGTTTGTATCTGCTCTTTCTGGGCATAAAGGTTCCATAGGGTCAGATTCTGGTAAATGGAACAAAACCTGAGTTAAAAGGGTTTTTCCTCTGATAAACTGCATTGAACCACAGTAGAGGGACACATCAGCCCTAAACACAGCTGATAACTAAAGGTTATAAGAGTGAGAGAGAAGGATATACCCCAGTGCTTCTGGGTTCAGTCCTTGGAGATTTCTTCCTTGTTGGAAAATCAGTGGGAAGGGGCTGACCTTGATGCTTCGTAACCCCTCACTTCACCCTCCCTGTCAGTAGGACAGGTATTCACATATACCCCATCACAAAAAGGGGTTAAAGTCTCCCAAGCTTTGTCTTGTCCCATGGCACTGGCACAACTGTCTCTATTCCTTGAGGTCCAACTTGTCTGTGTAATTGGGGGAGACAGGATTTATCATTTAATAATAAAGTTGAACTGAACAGAATTAATGTCATAATCCTTTAAAATGGTTAATTGATATCCTGTTGTTCTGTAGCATTTTTAGTTTGGTTTAACATGAAATATTTTGCCTTTCCAAAGTGTAAAGTGCAGAATAATTATTAAATCTAGATATTTTTCAGAGATTTAATAACAACTCTATGACAATTATTATTCTGTAAGAATTCTCTGAATTAATTGCAGTTTCCCCAGCAAAATGTAGAACAAAGACTGTCCTGGTGTTTAAAAATGCAATATATTTGGACAACATGCTGTCCGGGCACTGTGTGCTGTTATTGTATGTCATCGTGTCTACTGGGAAACCTGACATTAAAACATATCCTTGGTTCTCACTTAAGCCAATTTTATAGGGCAGGAAAAGAAAAGACAACATTTTGCAATGAAAGCACCTTCTCCCATCTGGCAAAATGGCTTTCTGGACTCTATTGTGGCTCATTGTCTAAAAATAGGATGAAGACAAATTGTTATCATTTGCGAAAGCCCATGACAATAATGATAAATGAACAAATTTTTTTGCCCTCTGAAGTCATTGCTTAAGGCTTTCTCTGGGATCAACAATGTTAAACTGGTAAACTTGCCTCATCTGCATCAGCAGAAGGTTTACAAATGGCTTTGTAAACAATTTTAGCCAGAGCGTTAATCTCTCCTACAGAAGTAGGGCTTGCATGATCTATGATTGATTTGCAATTTAAAATGACACTGAAACCCCTGAAACAGATATGAAAGAAACTTTCAGTGAATAATGCTTTAGTTGACAAGAAAAGATAAGGCACATCTTTCATCTGATAGTGGGCTGTTTTTGATAAATATTGTTCATAATGGAGAATTTTGGAATCATTAATGTGTGGATAGAACATTACTACTTTTTGACTGGAACCTCAGAAACAGTTTTCTTCAGCAGCATTCTTGTTAGCGAAGAAAACCTAGGACAACGTCTTGTTTAAAAATTGTCCAAGAGATTTCCTAATTAATTAGATCTCAAGTTCAAATCTGAAAAAATGAAAACCTACAAAAAATAACATTTGATCAGTGTTTTTAAATCTATACGAAATAGGTACCTGAATTTTTTTTTTTTTACATATTAAAAAAAATCAAAATCTGTTTTGTATTTAAAGTGGTAAATTAAAAACCCCACAGACTTCTCAGTCAGAAACTTAAGATAACTGTTGATTCCTCTAGGAGACATCATCTCTTCAAAAAGTAAATATCCTCAGGATATTGTACATTTATACGCTCCAAGTTAGATAGCAATTAACTTTTATAATGAGGCAATGTTCCATGCAGGTTGTATCTCTGTTTCCCAAGTCACCATACACTGGACAGAAGGTATCCGGTTCAGGTTATCAGATGGATTCCCCGGCTGCTGTTTGGCTCTGAGGAGAAGACCTTTCCAGATCATCTGCATAGAACACCTTTAGAGCTGAAATTCCCCACAAAAGTGTAAGATGATTAAAGTGTGGAAAGGATACTTATCCTTTAGGAACTAGGCTGACATCATGAAATTATTTCACAAAAGCCACCAAATGTCACGGAACTACTTTCAGTGCTGTAAAACAGGCATGTGGATTGAAGAAGTATTTGATGGAGCCTTGTGGTTTTTAATTTTTTTTTTTTTTTAATTACTTTAGAAAATTATTTAGTGGTATCACTTAATTTTAAAAAGACAACAGTGTTCTGTATGGTAACCCCTTCCTCCTCCCCCCGTCACAACTCCTGCTGATTTGACGGTTGTTCAGCAATCTGAGAAAGAGAAATCAAAGACTCAGTGGGAACAGAAGATGACTTTCTTGACCAAGAGGTAGTGCCAGTAAGCAAGAGGTAAAGCCAGCTGAAGGAATACGGCCGGAGAGCTGCTATCTCCTGTGCGAAACTTGCGCTGTGAATGCAGGGATCTGCAGAACGTAGGGGCTGCATGTTTCATTCAGTTCATTCACCTACTAATGCTGGTGTACTGTGGTGGATGTATAATCAGCTGGTGCATTGAGGTGAAAGGTGTGAGGTAGAGGTAACAAAACTCCTTTCATATGAAACCTTCGGTTCTTCTCAGCCTCTGGTGGACCAGAGGATATAAGGCTTCCGAGGTTTGATTGATTTAAGGTAGAATAGGTCAGTCAGATGCAGGAGTCGGAGCACTGGATCTTTTCAGATAAACAGAGCCTGTAATTACAAGCCAGTTCCACAAGTTTAAGATTACTCACAGATCTAAAATTGTAGCTGTATTGACAAATATACAATTATCAATATATTCTCCTCCTATTTCATAAAAGGTACAGAATTTGAGTATCTTCTCTTTACTTTGTAAACACAATTAAAGAAGATTGGGAGGGATAAAGTACAAAGGTGGCTTTCTAAGTACCCTTTCCATTACAGGAAAAAAAAACCCTCAAAAACTCTCAGAACTTTTGCTCAGACAAGTCTGTTTTAATAGGCATAATGTATAAATTGCTTTGGTAACCATATTCCTCCACTACCTTTATATTTTGAAGTATTCGCTCTAGCTTTAATTTTATTAATGTATTTCTTTTATCTTTCATCTGAATAGTGTTCTGTATGTAAAGTGACCAAATGTGATTAATGATGAATAGATTAAGATGGGACAGGGTGTTTGAAAAATGACTTAAGTAGTGCATGTAAGTCACTGGCTATAGTCCCAAAATGCAAATTCTGGTTAAGTTAATGACTGGAAAATCATGATGGCACTGGTGTATGAGTTCTGCATTATTTGAAATTGTTTTATAAACAATAAATAATTAACATTTTATGTTGGGACTAGTTAATAGTATCACACAATTATTTCTATAGGCATTGGTATTTTATAGTCAAAATTATAAATATAATTGACTTATAGGATTACAATTTTTGGCTGTCCAGAGTTTGTAACAGTTTTGCCTTGCAAATTGCATGATGAAGTTCATGTCCCATTAAAGGTTGGTACTTTATTAAAATGTCTGGAATAATCTTGTTTGCAATAGGTATGTGTGGTCTTTCTTGCAAAGAAGATTCTGAACATCCTTTAGGTTGGGATTTCAGGAGGGGGAAATTTGTTAATATGTTCAGTCCTGCCTGACAAATGAGCATTATCGTCAATGTGGGTGCACATTTCCACTTATCCTTTTTGTAGCTGGAAAGCTTTATGAAAAATAAATTAATAATGCATACTAAATTATGTCTGCAAGAGACATTTATGTATATATTGCTAGCTTCAAGACTGATTAGATTTACATTTCTTTAAAAATGATTTTTTTCTCACACATCCATAATGCCTTTAGAATGCACTGCATGATAGAAAAACGCAATCTTGATTTCAGTTGAATACCTGGAAGGAGTGTGTTTTTCCCCTATTAATATGTACATGTGTTCCCCTAGAGTTTGCGTTATTTTTCCTAAAAGAGACTGTTTTCTTGAATTACCCCAGCCCAAATATATGCCTTAGGATGCGAAATGCAGCAAAGTAGATGTCCTATTATCATAACTGGAAAGAGGTCCATTTAATAATAGCCTGTATTAAACAAGACTCTGCTAACTATACAGTAAAGACTGTTTTTCACCGGAGAATGTAAACCATATGTTTTAAATGCAGCTAAAAATGGATGCAGTGTGCTATTTCCTTCTACCTCAGCCTGCAGTGTATTACTTAGATTTGCAAGGCATAGCCACCACTAGTACTTAACACTGCTGAAAGAGCCACCCTTCAAGGTTTTTTTAACCACAAAGAAAAGAGAAATATAGTAGCATCGATTGTTAAATCCTGGTGCTTGTTACTCACTGCCCGCACACAGAACATCATGCCTTTGTAGCAGTGAGGAGAGTTGGTATTTATCAGGGTTCAGAGCTAGTTCAGCCACACACTTGACAAATTATTTGTGGAATTGTTGTATTCACAGTCACTTAAATAAGAATCTGTCAACACAAGGCTGTGCTTTGTTGCAGCAGGTCTCACAGTTTTTCCTGCGCACTCAAAGAATGATGGATTGGAGGTAATGCAAATTCACTACCATTTTATATGCTGGTGCCTTCTTCATAGACAGGAAACATAGCTCAGTATCATCTTGTAAAATGCCTTAACTGTAAAGGCCTAGTTCAGTGTTGAAAGTGCTTTTTAAAAATGGTATGTTGGAACAGGGAAATGTAATTCAAATATTTTCCTCACGTCTCATTTTAGAGACTGTTTGTCGGAGCAGGTGTGCGTTCAGATTTTCCCAGGCTAAGTAGGACATATGCTTATCTGTGCTTGGTAATTAAAACAAATTAATAAATACAATTATTTGATTTTATGGCAACTTAAAAGTTAAGACTGCTTAACGGGATATTAAATTTAAAGAGCTCACACAGAAGAAAAGATGTTCATTTAGGTAACTCAGTCTGCATTGCTGATAGCAATTTTTTTTGTAAATTCATTTGTCCAGCAAAGAATACCCATCTTAAAGCTCTATAACCGATTCTAAAAGGTATAGTTCAAAGGTAAAAAACCACGAGCCTTTGACAGAATGGAGCTTACAATAATAAGTAAAAAAACTTATCTATGCTGGCAAGTATTTTTTAGGTTGCTGTCCAAAACTGGAATGTTTTGCCCAGAACTAAAGGCAGCCACAAAACTCTTGCCACTCCCTACTCCAGCAGAAGTCGGAGCTTTTCCTTGCCCTGCTCCCACACCTCCCACAGCCATGAGGGAGTGCTGGAGCCCAGCAACAGCCTGGGACAGCACTGGGGAGGAATGGAGGGAGCTGGAGGCAGTCCTTGAGGATTTCAAAATGAATAAGGAGAAGTAACAGCATGCACTGGATGAAGCTTTTCTGGAAAGTTCTCATTGCAGTTGAATAAACAGAGTTATGGGCTATTTAAGTTATATCTCTGTGCCTTTTTCTTTTTGGTTGTTCAGGAAAATTGATCTTTCTGCACTAGGAAAAAGCTTGTCTGTGCCAGAGAGGGCTTTCTCAGAGGCTCATTTCAAGTGTAAGGAATGAGCTTGCCAGGAGTTAAGGACAATCACAAATCTTACCTTGCACTGCCTCAAGTTCAGGGTGTGTTTCTTTTATTTAGAATAACAACAGGGGAATTTCATGAAGTGTATATAAAAATGTTTTTAAAATAATCAACAACAAATTTTCGACAACAAATATGTGACAAATATTATTCACTTGGCTCAATGCCCTAATGGGAGGCCCACATCAATGCACTATTGAAACCTTTGTAAATTATAATAGGCCCTAGTGAAGTCAATGAATATATTTCCATACACTTCAGGTGGGCTGGCTTTTAACCCCAGATACTCTAAGCCTTAAGCTTTCAACTTGATCTGAGCAGGCACTCTAAATTTCAGTGCATGCTCAAGATGTAAGTATTTAGCTGGTATATAAATCTGGGCTGAAGTAAGCTACTCTGGCATCCTGCTACCAATGCTGCTGTTTTACACTGGTGCTTTATCCGTGGTAAGATAACTAATGTGCAGTACTCTCTACTTTTGTATTGACTGAGTGAAAGGAAATGGTTTGACATTGAAGAGCATTGTCTTTTATTTATACGTGCTGCCTGGCCTCTTTTTGTCTCCTTTCTGAGTAGTCTACTTTGACTTGCTCTGATTTTACCTGTTATAAAGCTTATATTTCTTGAGAACCATTAAACAGTAGTAAGTTGAATTTCATGCATGTGAAGAGTGTGAACAGGTAGCTCTGCAGGGCAGCACCTCGGATCCTCCTCTTCATTCACCAACACATCGGGCTGAAGTGCAGAGCAGGGGGCTGCTGCTCAGGCAGGTATCTCTGCAGTGGTTATCTGCATTCAGAGAAGTATCTGGAAACGTTTAGTTGACTTTATTTTATTAAAAAATGCCAGTAATACAGCATCGTATATAAATTAACATGCTCCTATTAGACTCGCACAACACTTATGTCCTCCTGTACCTATTTCCCTTTAGCCAGGACACAGGAGTGCACCAGCATGGATTGGCACTGTGATAGCTGCTGCAGGGAGCAACGCCTACGCCAACATGGTTGTTTGGGGTCCTGTGACCGCAGACACCGCTATACTCCGTCGGAGAGGTTGGTCGTGACGTCTTTGTTATCTAGGTTCTCTTCAGCCTTGCGGGGAGGCATCTGTTTGGCAGAGTCCCCTGCAAGGGCTGTGCTCTGCAGCCTCGCAGAGTATTCAGAATTTGGTAGTATTTTCCCCAGTAGCCTTTCAAAGCATTTAGAAGCTTGACGCAATTTCAAAGACTACAGATTGACTTACAGTATGGGATACAGTATTTTCACTTGCGTCTAAAAACGCTGTTGTGTGGCCAAAAATTAAATCGCCAAGAAATCACACATGGTTCACAACACAGCTCTTTGATAACATTAAAAGTATATGTAATATTTTGAAATCACTGGCCAATTATTTCTAATAGTTTCATGATAATTTATGTAGAGAATCTCTCTGTTGGATGTGTTCCTGCTTTGGTCTAAATGTATTTTGAACACTCTTGTCAAATATCCCCATTTGGCACCTATTTTGTTTCACTGAATTTCTTTAGTATGTCCAGATCTCTTGCCAATGTATTTGCGGAACATATTTTGACAGCTTTGTCACCAAATTTGTTACTACTTGTGTTTGGAATGGGTACCAAATTGCAGATATTAATGTGTGTGTTTCCTTTTGGTATAGACTCAACTGGATAATACCTTTGTCTTCTCTGATGGTGAACATAACAGAGTGAGTGAATGTTTTAACTTCTTTTTTTTTTTTTTTTTACTCATTTCAAATGTTATTAAGATTTAAAAATTACAAATCTGTTATAAATGTATTGTTTTGGTTTTATGTTTGCAGCTAAAAGCATCCTGAGCAGAATACCCTTAAGCTTTAAAGAGCTGTGATCTTGCATTCCTTACTTACCCAAACTTTATAATAGAAATAGTACATTTGTGAAGCCAGTAGGTCCTCCCTCACTGTACCACACACGTGTGTGTGTATATGCATATATGTATAATCTTATTTCAGTGTGCTTGGACTAACTAGACTATTGAATTTCAGTTCATTGTGCTCATTTATAAAATAGTCTTCCTATTGAGTTTGTTAGAGCTGAATGAAAATGGTGTATTTAAGGCTGCTCACAATCTTTTCCATCAACTTTTCTTAATATGGTATTTCTAGATTAAAAGACGTGACAAGATAATGCATGTTGAAATATAAAAATCTGCTTTGTGGCTCTGCGACAGTGGCCAGAACAAGGGCTGCTGAGCTGGCCCACCGTGAGGGAGCCCTCTCAGAGACTTCGCACTGGTTTATGACATTTGCAGCCACGTAAGTCCCTGCTATTCCCTTTGAACGAGAGCTACCTGAAACCCTTCGTCAGCTCATTTTCCACAGCCAGGCACAGCGTGGGGTGAGGACTCGACCCTTGCAGCCCTGGTTTCTGTGGACAGCTGGCACTGCCTTTAGCCCTCGTTTTTGCTTGTACTGAGATGACGATTGCCTGCTGCACAGCTGTTGGTGGCCTTTACCCTCTCTGGGTGCATGTAGACCTAGACAGCACCCTGAATCTGAATGAATGAACGGTACATGCATGCTGTTTTTCAAATGTTGTCCAGAGAAATAGGCTGGAAAGATTTAATGAATTAGTCACCTTTGACAGTGGAGGCTAAATGCGATGTGGAGAACATATGTTTTAGAATTCAGTTTAAATAAGGCTTAGTGGTTGCCATAGCTCCTGATTATTTTTGCTCTGTTGTGGATAGCATAGTAGTTGGAAATACTTTTGGTCACCCTTAAAGGTAATCTCGGATGTGGAGCACTGTGCAGTTCTTGGTCACAGCACTTTCTCTGAAATGGTAGATTCCCCTAGGAATACTAGAAAAACCTGTGCCTGCTTCTAAGGGCTCCTTTTTGGGCCACTTACTAGTGTTCTTTAAAAGATGCTATTCAGTTGGCATAGAGCTCTTTGATTTTTTTTTTTAGTGCTGGCAGATAGGGTGTTTACTGTGCTGAATAATACGTATCAAATAGGAAATGAATCCTGAAACAGCTGGTTTTGTTGCTGATAGTAAGTCCTCTTATTTTTTAAATGTAAGGATTGGTTTTAAAATGTCAGCGGTCTTTCTGAACTGATATATTGCCCTTTACAAAGATTTTACCAAAATTCTTAAGTAATAACAAAAGATGTTAATTAACCTAATTATGTTGTATAAAAATGCAATTGTGAATCTAAAATATCTGTAGAATAAAATGTTTGTTTTTCAGAGAGGACTGTCATGTTACACCTTTAAGATCTGTACCTTAATTTCAGTTACCTGTGCAAACCTATGTATTTCCTTTTTTAATTTCAGGTGGCAACTGCCCCATCAGTTCTATAAATTGAACTTAGATTTGAACCAGAAATAAATTTTTTGAAAATAAGATTTTATTTAATGTCTTACAAAAAGCATGATACATAATACGAATGGAAAACATTCCCAATGCTGTTTAGTTTTTAATTCCGATTCTGTGGTCCTATGCAATAATACCTGATTTTTTGAGCAATTTCTTCCAGCTTATGTGGACAGGTTGAGACACAGACTACAATCAGGGCGCAGACACAATCGGGGCATCAAAAGGTCTTCCTCAAAAAGAAATTGTATTAACTTAAGATGACAAAAGCAGGAAGGCTATTCTATGTCTGTACTAGATATAGAATATATACTGCATTTTCGGGTAAATTATTTTTCAAGTCTGAAGCCCAGCTTAAGTGAGGGCAGCAATCTTGTGCCAGCTGCCAGCATTCTCCAGAGAAATAGGAGCAATAGGCCATAGAAATGGTCTGGTCATAACATACTTTTTTGGCCATTAGAGAGGAGAGTAACATAATAGCTGCTCTGCTAGTTTCATACTACAAAAGAATTTCCTACAAAATAGTAGAGACGAGGGCAAGGTGTGGAATAAGTTAAAATTATAACGAACAGACTGACCTGCCATTGATTCAATTTTCCTTTTGGTTGGAAATTTTGCATCGTAGAATATATATTTCGCTTGTCAAATTTGCTATTGACTTTCTTTGTTCCACTGAAATTCTGAATTTTTTGCTACTTGCTTGAACTTTTTTCACACAGTCATAACACAATATAAATCAAACACCCTAATCCAGACAAAGTAAATCATCAGCTGTTTGGCATAATTTTGTCTGAGTGTTAGTAGAAGACTAACTCTTCCAGACAACTTCTACCAGATTGCTAAATACACAAATAATTTGCTTATTAGAGGTGATATTTATCAAAAAACTCAGAAGAATGTAAGCACTGAAATATATTTATGGTCATGTAAAAAATGAAATGACCTGTTGGAGACAGACCTTAGCTCCTGAGAAGAAATGAAATGCTTAGGAAGGTTCCATGAAACACATGAAATTATTATGTATATATAAGAAGTAATAATGTCATCTGTTTTTTTCTGTTTCCTGTTGATTGACTTTTATAGCTTGCAAACATTATGCGGGATTGTAAATTGCAATAAATTTAATCAAGAATTATTTTATTCAGCCTACTAATGAGGAATAATAGCGTATGTATCAATTAGACGTGTCAATTTGTGTGAAGAAATAGATTTACAAAGGGATAGTAGGTAAAAAAAATATCATTGGTATCAATTCACTTCATTATTTTTAATTTGCTGTGAATATTGAGTGCTTCCAACATAAAATCATTCCTCAATTAAAACAAAACAGCTGTACTCCTATCAGCTTTTCCTTGCTTGTTGTTGCTTACAGATTAGCAGTTGTCATTGGCTTCAGTCTCATGTCTTTTCATTAATTTGCAACCATAAATTGCTAAAAAAATAAAAAAATAATAAAAATCTTTGGCTTGTCAATGTACTAAGTAAATTATATAAATTATTTTTTTCAGGTTGCAATGAAAGGGCAGAAATACTGTAGCAGCAACATTTGGGGGTATCAGAACTGTGACAAAACCCTGTCTGCTTCTGTTCTCCAGTGTCAGCAAAGCAATAGTAGTTGTGAGCACTTTATTCATTTTGGCACTTTTTTATTACTCTAGATTCCCTTTCCCCCCCCCACAGGCAATTTCTAGTAAACTAGATCCCACAGATGTGTTACAGTGTAAATGAGAAGGATGAATTCTGAATTGGATTGGTTTGTAGCTTGCTTTCACTGTAGGATCTAATGAGTTCCTCTCCTTCCTTTATTAGCAAGTCTGTGCTCTTTCTTAGTTTTCCATGATATCAGTGAGCGTGTTTGTGTTTTTGAGTGACATATGTAGCTCTGTGGTTGTCCTTATTTCTCTTCAAATAGATCAAAAGACTGACAATAGGAGCACATTTATAGAGAGAAGCATGGCAGTTGCAAAAGCTATTTCTGCAAGCCCAGATGTGAAAATGTGGTGTAGGATTTCTTCTGTTAACTTCTATTTTTCTAGTAGTAAGTTCTCAACGGCCTTACAAGATTTTAAATTGGTCTACCTTACCTTCTTATCATCTACCTATTATTTTAGTAGAAAGTTTTAAAAAAAAATCTTTTTAAAGGTGTGGTATATACGATGTAAAAAGTACGCAGGAAGAATCAATAATTATGTATTTTATGTTTTAATAGACAATAATATTATCTCAGAATGCTGTGGTTTCAAGAAATGAAGTTAAGCTGTACTTCTGATTATTTTTTTCTGCAGCTGGTGTTGCAGATTTCAATACGTTTAGTTCCTACTGACTGAATGCATTTTACTGTGGTGTATTTTTATTATTTTTTTGTTACCAGTGAGAGCTTTTTGATAGAATCCCTAAAAGGGAATTCATGTCTGTAGGGAGACTGAACACATGGGATCTGAATCCTAGTTAACAGTGAATTCTCTATCACAAGAAGTAAAAGCTTATGAATATTTTCCTCAGCTCTGAAAGTGGAAGCTGACACTAGCTTGTATCAGAGAATTTTAACTAATTATTATTACAATGATCGTCTGCTAATTTGCTTCTCCATAACTGGAATCAGCATGCTAAATATGTGTGAAGTTTTTGGAGTTCATGCTAAAATTTCAACTAGCCAAAGACTTATCTGCATTTCACTGTCATTGAAATAATAATAATAACTAATAATAAATACATTAACTATATTTCTTTTTATGAATTCACTGAATTTAAGTAGACCATTGCATAAGCTGAAGACATCTTCAATTTTTTATAAATCTAGAGTGTTGTCATTTAACACTGAATATTTGTTAGAAAAAAGGCTATGTGAGTTTAATGCTGTAATTTTGAATAGATTTCTACATATTTCAAAATGGAATAAGAAATGTTGTTGAAAATCATAGACATGCCTAACATATAGATGTACTATTTGTAATCTGTAATGATATCTACACTGGGTCTTGAGCTAATTATTTTATCCCAGGTAATATATCTGTGCAATCTATCATGCCACATGGGATGCCAAACTTCTTGGGTGATGTTTGGAGAGAGAATTTTCCCAGCTGTACAACAAACATAAGAAAGCTTTCAAAATTCTGGGAGAAAATGGCAAACAGGAAATTTGTATTGCAGGATTGATTGCTGAATTTCTTAAATTGTAAATAATTATGAGTTGGGATACTGTTATTTACAAATAAACTTTGTTTTTATCAGTTAGTATCAACAGTCACTGTCGATCATTTTTGTATTTCCTGTTCATGTGCTCGAATCTTCTTTAATGTTTTCAGTTGTCTGTCTTCTGTGTCTTGTTAGTGTTGGAATTATGTTAAGCAATAAGGTTACCAGTTTAATAAACATGATCATTATTTTTATAGATATATGGGAAATTTGACATTTTTAATGGGTGAACTTATTGCTGTTTAACATTTAAGAACAACAAGCATCAAAAGACTCTTTCAGCATACTGAGAGAAGCACAAGTTTAAGGTCGGTACTGATGAAACGAGACCAAGGAGGAGGCTGCAGCATCGTTCACATGTTTATCTCACTGCCAAGCTCCTGCCTTAGAGCCCCAGTCAGTACACTCCCCAGGGATGCTCCTGGACATCCAGCTCCTGCAGTTCCGTCAGCTCTTCTCCATTCCCTTTCTGCAAAGCTTCATTTCTATGAGTATCCATCCTGACAGCCTCTGGTAGAGACTGGCAGCTGCCTGTGCTGCCAGACTGCTGGCCAGGCACTTTGGCACAAGTCATAATGCAGAACCTTATTTTCGTTTCTCAGTGGATTACCACCACCTACCATAAATTCTCATATTCTTCTCACTATAGAGTTGATGCATCTGTTACCTGACTGTTGCAGCAGCTAAACTTTAAACTTACAGTATTATAATGTTACCAATATGCAAGCTGGGTTAATGGGATAAAGAACACATGTTGAAGCAAATCATCATGAAGAGAGAAAAAAAAAATTTATTTCTTTCTTTAGGCCCTTGAAAGAAACTCATCATCCTTTTTTGTGCAGTAGGCAGTATTCTTCAAATCAAAAGCAGATCTTTTAAAACCAAGGTTGAAGTTAATTTTATCAACCATGTGTCTTAGAAAGTACCTACCCTATTTGAACATTATTTCTCTATGTGAAGCTATGACTAAGTTTATAAGCTTAGCAAGACCTTAAGTGACTTGCTTTATACAGCCGGTCAGTATTGCCCTACACACCAATAATCCGTTAGTATAATAAAATATACGTCTTTGCTTCTTTACTAGAAGTTATAGAGAAGTCTTCTGATCATCCAGCTATGAAAAGCACCATGACTGGTTCTGCCCAGAAGCTGCATGAATACATGTGGAGCAGAAAAGTTGCTCTTTATAGCCAGCTGTAAAATTCTTTCAAACCCTGTGAATGTTCAGCCTGAGAAGGCTTTTCTCACTGAGATATAGATTAGTTTCAGCATACCAGCCTTCAGCAGTATGTATGAGTGAAGATTTCACTCCAAGCCTACACTTTACTCATGAAACTCAAAGTCAGCCAGCCCGTTTCAAGAAGAAAAACAGCGTTTGGTTCCAGTGAGCTACCACAGAACACACTCCAGATTTGACAAACGTTGTAATTAGTTGCTTTTCTGTGTTTAGTACACAGTGCAAATGCTGTAAAATGTTTTTCACATGATGCAACATTGCCAGCAGATAATCACTGGAGCATTAAACCAAAAGAATTTGTGTATATCCTACAAGCTGCAGGAGGATAAGAAAATGTAAACAAAAACTAACAGCTGAATTTTTCAGATTACACCATTCCTTTTCTTTTGTTAAACTGATTCATTTTTAAATGTTACTTTTTGTCAGTTTCTCTAGAAACTGATTAGAAAACCTTAAACCAATGTGAAAATGCTTTTGTTTCTGTCCTAATTTTGACTGTGTGAATTTTTTTAAGAACATTTTCAGTTTAATTATGCAGCACTAAAAATTGCAATTAAACTGAATTTGCAATTGAAACTGCTCATTTTAGTTAACTGTCAAATTTACTACGGCATTGTGAAATAGGGGCCTTTATTATTATGAGGTGTTTTGGAAAAAATGACTTTTTAAACAGGAGAAAAATGTCATATCTCTCAGTCTTATCACAGTGAGCCAACAATTTAAAGAGATACCCAACCAATGATGCTAGTAACTCTCTAAACACAATGGAATTTGTTCCAGGTGGTGTCTTAAATTATTGGTATACTGCAAGTGTAGACAGTGTTGAATAAAGTCCTTTTTTTTGCATATTTAATCTGTTTTGTGAAATGTGTTTTTGAAATGTAGGTGGAAGGCTAATGTTGCTTTAAAATAATCTTGTGATAACCTACTTGTCTAAGGGATATCTGACATGCCATGTTTTGCAGAATGCTATGACGCAAATTGATGGATATTGTGTATTATATGAGACTGTACGAATCTTAATATCTCTGTTCCTCTGTTTTAGCATGTGATGTACAGCTCTGTGTACATAGAGCATCTCAGACTAGTGTCTGAGACTACCCTTCTCCTCTAAGCCCTAGGCATTTTTATCACTGTGCCAATAAAAGGAAGGGGATTTATGGGGTACTGCTTTTTAATTCATTCAATTCTCTGTTCATTGTGAGGTTAATGTTGTTGATCTATTTTTCTCTTGAAACAAATAAAAACAATATGTGCTGACACTGACTTTGACTTTTGACATGGGAGATAGAGGTCAACATTTAATTCTATATTTATAGACTACATGAACAATATTATCTGTATTAAAAACTGTTCACTCAGTCCTTGTCATTTTACAACTTAGTTCAGTAGCTTATATCACGTTGAACGTTTTCTCCAACTCTGATCAAGGTGCCATCATTCACAGTGCTACACTTAAGGGGTTGTCAGCCTTTCCATTAAAGACACCCTTTTTCAGGGTTTCATAACTTGACTAGCTAAAAAAATTACACCAAGACTGACCTGGGGCTTTATTTTAAACAACATATACATTAAAAAATACCCCAAACCACCTCCCCCCCGCAAAAAAAAAAAGAAAAAAAAAGTCAGGAGCTGACTGGTTTGGCATGTGTTCAATGGCCATTTTTATTTAAGAAATTAATGTGATTTATCAAGTAGGTATAACACTGCCTAAATATTCATCCATTTCTTTTTTTCTGAAATATTGTTGGCTGTTTATATTTATAAGAGGTGCTTGTCTGTCCACTAATGATGCCTCATACCCAGACTCCTCAGAAATTGTGTACTGGTAACACAGTTAGTGACGTGATTATTGTAATGAATGCACATGGTACAGCTGTACCTGTATAAGCCCCCTCATAAATGAACTTACACTTCTGTAGACCATTTTCTTTCTCAAATGGAAATAAGCTCTTATAAGACATTTTTTACTTTCAGGAAAGGAGAAGAAAGGACTATCCTGTTTTGTCTATAGTGGATACAGAGGTACTACAGTTGTGAATGAGCATTTCTTATGATATGGAACAGGACCTTCAGATCCCTGGGGCAGGTAAAACTAAACTGATTTCACTGGGACAAATCTTTAGACTATCTATGCTGTTCTGACTTTCCTGGGTATAATGACCTTTGCTAATTTTTATGAGCTAAGGCCTGGCATGAGTATACATACTTTGTTTTATTCTCGTTTGCAAGATAAAGGCCCTTGGTGCACCTTATATTCAACAAAGAAACTGAATTATCAATGCAATTATTATTAACCTACATTTGTTTTCAGACATTATCCAGTCTTCCTTTAGTCAATGGCAAGAAATTTGAGATTAAAGTTGTCTTCCAATGCAAACAGGCAGTAATATTTTCCACAGGTCACTTAGATGCTTTATCTGTCTAAGTATGTATTTCCTTGGTAGTAATAAGAGTGAAAAAATGGAATAACCCATACAGTTTAATCTACGTGTTTTTAAAATATCTTAGCATATACCATATTTATGTAACCCCCCTAAATAGCTATTGCAATCTAAGTTTTTGAAATATGTGAGGTTTTATACTAATATGCATGTACAGTGGTCCATACTAACGGCCAAGGATTATTTTTTTTTTTAAGTAAGGTTTATAGGCATTAATATGCATATTTAAAAAGTGTCCGGTAATTCATATATCGTTCCTGGAAAGCAGAGAATCTACCACATTTCATATGTGTCTATCTTAATAAGGGCTGTGAAACTGAAACATTGGCAGATCATGTTACATATCATGCATCTCTGAAAAGTTTTTCATTGAAATGAACTCATGGAGACTCTTAGTGCTTGCTTCTCAGCAGATGGCAAGAGGTGTTTATTTGCCTTATGGAATTATTTCTGTTTATATACAGAGAAATGGAGAAGACAACTCTGAAGGTTCTGGCTAGTACTTGTGGGACTATTTAAAATAGATATCATTACTATTAGCATTAAAAGAATACAGGAGGTTCAGTTATACGCTCTTTTCCTAACCAGCTCTACCTTTGCACTGAAACTGTTCCAAATATTGGACTTCCTTGGAAAAAATAGAAATATAGCTTCCTGATGTGGAGCCCTGTGTGATGAAGAGTTTAATGTAGTGGCTTGTTTTAATAGTCAAATCTTTTATTTTCCATTCTGTTTCTTTCTTTCCCTCTTTCTGTCTGATTCTCTGTTAAATAGCTCCTGCTCTATTTCTGGCACTTTTGAACTTTATTTCTCTTTCTTGTCCTTTTCCCTTCCATCTGTTTGCTGGTTTCATTGTCTCTTAGCTGCCATTCCCCATTATTATATCCTTCAATCTGCAAATCCTCTCCCATATGTGCTCTTGTCCTTCCCTAGGCCTCCTGCCTTTTGATTTTTTCCAGATCTCATTTCCTTTTCACCTGATCTGGCTTTATTCAACTCTGCTCTTGTCTATCTTTCGGCATGTCTTAGGCCTCCCTTTTTCCTTCTGTCCAGTTGTGAATCCATAAACTAAACAAGACTTTGGCAGAAGAAGTCAACAAATGTGGTGTTCAGACCAGAACTTGACAGCTGGAAAAGGGGGATGCAAAAGCCAAACTTTTGATTAGACTGGTGTGAATACTTTTCAATGAATAAAATATTCAGTGAACGTAACCTCTTTTCTGCTTTCAAAGTTTCCTGCAACAGATTGAGACATTCAGTATTGTACTTAGTTAATATTATTTATTAATTTTATTCGAACATATTCCTGATATGTTTACAACAGTTTATGCAAAGACTCCTGCTTTGTACTGTCTTGGTTATTTGCAATGATATAAAATGTTATTATTTAAATTCCTTGGTTGGGTGAATGACCAAACTAGGAATTGTACAGATTGAAGATTTCATCAGTATAAAATTAAAAATTCATAATTATAGTTAGGGAATTATTCAACTTGAAATTTAATTTGTGATTTGAAGTTAGAATTTGTTTATTCTAGGAAGAAGATTTAAAGAACTGCCAAATATTATCAGATCAAATTACATTTTAAGTACAAATGGACCAAATGTCAGTTATAGCTGCCAAATTCCTCTAAAATTCCTGAACAAGGCATCTTACTAATTTGCAGACTGCCTGATCTTTCTAAGTTGGGTATCTTGCATCTGTGCTACCTAAAAATGAAGCTTTAAAATATTGTCATAGTAATTGACTGGTTTTAGGTTTGATTCCCCCCCCCCCCCCCCCACCCCACCCCCTTCTCTGACCGGA
>NW_010972528.1:10862650-10946700 GCF_000737465.1 Haliaeetus leucocephalus | reverse complement strand
AATGGTTTTTGGGTTTATCTCCCCCCCCCCCCGCCCCTCACGCTTTACTGAGGAGGGATGCACTGTGTTTGCAGGAATGCCTGCACACTGGGAGTGTCAGCATATTTACATGTGTCAGGGCATATTAGGAGTGCATGCACCTGTAAATAGTAGACACATTAAGACCATGTTACGCCTAACATGACAGTATCAAAAATATCTAGAGACGTGCTGAATTTTGAATGAAAGACTAAAAAGCTAATCTAATAATCACATATGCTGTCCACAAAACTCCCATTAAATCATGTCCCATTCATCTGAAACCATTTCAAAATGCCTGCACTTGTTTTAAATAAGTAAAATTAAAGCCCAACATTGTTTCTACAATAACAGCGTTTTAGTTACAGTTCCCAGTTAAAAGAATAATTCCCCAGTCTGAAAGCATCAGACTGGATTACATTCTCTATTAAAGGAAGAAAAGAAAGAATCTACTGTCTAGTGACCTTTATTTTGGCTGAACGCTAATAGACATCGAGCTCTGTAGAGAGAAAATTATCCCGGGAAGTGTGCACGCTAATATTACTTTATTTACATTATTGTTTTCTAATTCAAATAAGAGTGGTATCAGTGCTATGTACGTGATTCCCTGCACTGTTTTGTAGCTGAAGCTGTTGCAGATTACCTCCCTCCTTTTCACCCTAGGGCCTCGGCAGGTGTTTGGGCATATCTGCCTCTCTGCCGCCCAGTTCGGATCGGGGGCAGGCGCGCAGCTCATCGCAGCCCACGGGGGCTGGCGTTCCTCCCTAAAAGGGGCTGTTGCTGAAGGCCGCTGCTTCTCTTGCAGCTTCTTCCCCAGCAAACTGCGGCCTAGGTCTCCTGAGAGAAAACTGAGTGTGTCCTGGGTGGATGCTCTTAGGTTTATGTTTGTGGTTTGTTTCATAGCATAGGTTATTTTTCTTTACAAAGAGTGCACCTGGGTTGCAGCCAGTCTCTGCCTCGTGCTGATGCGTGGGTGCAGCAGAAACCAAGGAAGAGGCTTCGACCTCCTGAGAAGACAGTCAGGCTTCTGTGATGACCGGAAAAGAGACCTTTTCTCTGAAGGATCCAGCTATGGCAGAGAATGGGGAAGGGCTGCATTGAGGAGGAAGAGTTGCAGGAAATCATTAAAAGTTGCTGGTCAGAGGGAGGCAAAGGAAGAGATCTGCCCTGGAAGGACAAAGTGGATAGGGGCCTTGTTCGTTTTGAAGGGTCCCTCCTGCAGGGCATGTTTGGGTGCAGCTTACCTTCTGAGATTCAGATCCCTTCTCTGGTGCTCGGTTTAACATGTGTAGGCAGATTCACATCAGAGTTTCACCAAGACAAAGTCATTTCACTCTCCTGTATCTCATAGGAGTTTGAGTGGAATAACTGGTGGAGTCATTTTCTCGGATTTTTACAGGGAAGTGGTAAATACATGTCCCTCACGTTAGTATTTCTTCCCGCCCTTGCAGACAGAGGGTCTCCTCTGTTCTAACTGCCATAGCAGTTCCCTCCTGGAGTGCCTGAGCAGTCTACATTGTGCCATACCTTGCTGCCTTATGACCTCTTGCCCATGTGCGGGTGAACACTGTGTTTCACTTAGCAGTGCTGCATCCAGGCACAGCTAATAAATGTTTTTTCCTCTTTTTTTTCTTTTTCTGTTGTTTTTTGTTTTTGTTTTTGTTTTTTTTAAATCACACTTACAGCTCTGGAGTAGAGAAGCCCTGGTTGGGAAGTGTTGATTTTCCTCTGTTCTGAAGCAAAACCCAGAGACCTGTTTCCTTTGATGCTTTTCTGTCTTGCAGGCTATCTCAGTAGCCTTGCTTTTCAAGAGGAGAGCACAAGGAGCCTTCTCTTCTGCACCTAGAATGAAAGGTGAGCACACATGCCTTCTGAAAAGCAGCACCAGTGCTTTCCTGGCTGGTGAGTGCAGGGACACTGAGCTTGCTTTAAGGCAATTCAGTAATTTCCCTGAAAAAATGCACCTTTAGGAGTGGAAAAACTATAATGAAATATTCCTTGTCTAGAGAATGTTTTATTGCGTGTTGCTTGAGAACAGCCCCTGATGTGGAATTTACCTCTAAGTATGCTGTTTTCACATTTATTTACTTCAGTTTTTACTCCTGTGAAAGGGAAGAGAAGAAGAAAAGAAGCGATGTTAGGGGTCTGGTATCTGCTACTGTTTGTTATGAAGGTTCTGTCTCCCAGGACATCATTTGCCCATCTTAACTGGTAATGTTCCTCAAAAGCTCAAAAACCTACCACAGCAGTGATGAATCTTTACTGTTGGACATCAGATGTTGTGCTGCGGTTTAAAAGAGTCTAAAAGAAATCAAATTCTTCAATCTTCAGCAGAGTTAACAGGTGTTTGTATCAGAGAGGTAATGAAATATTGCCTCAGGTAGGGAAATAGTGCTTCAGTGTACCAGTAAATCAGAACGCTCTTCTTGTTCAGAGCTGACTGAACTTGCTTTCAGTAGTTCAGCATATCTTTGTTTATAAATCTAAATGCTATTGTGTTGTATTGTACTTTGCAGTGTAATAAATTGTAACATTCAACATTAACTGGTCAGGCTTCAGTGATAACAAAAGTTCAGCAGGCTGGTGGCACTCTGATCAATACTGCCTTCTATTTATAGTATTGTTACAAATTGAAGTTTTATTTAAATTAGACAATGCTGAGAAGCTTACAGTAGATCAATAAACTAAAATACAGTAACAGATTTTAATTCGTGGCTGATATGCTGCTACTCTTTTGTCACGTGCATCCTCAATGTCCCCTAAATAAAATCACATTTATGTATACTCTAACAGACTTTTGCCTGGCAAAACTGCAAAACTGTTTTAAAGAAGCAAGACTGTGGCTTGCAATGAGCCAGATATTGGTTAGGAGGGGAAAAGGCCAGGTAGTTTCTGTTTGGTTGGAGATTTGTTGTTTGCTTGTTTTGCTGTTTTCCTATTCAGTACATCAGTTTAACCCGAAGTATATACAGTGTATGCCATATAGGTAGCGCTAATGCTCAGGTTCTGCTCTCATGTATTTATACCAACATATCTCCAATGACAGCAGTACTGTTATTCTATTACTTCATCTGTGTTGTGAGATTAGGTTTTAGTTCAATATGACATCTTGTTTTTATAGGCAGCTAGAGCCACCAGGTTTTGATCGGTGATACAACGACCCAACAACTATTGAACAATATTTTTAGTACTTTTGGTTGAATTAAAATATGAGGTTATCTTGCAATTATTAGAATTTGATTTCTGTCAGCTCTATCTAATCATTAAGTGATAGCTCATATGTGAGCCACCAACAATAACTGAGCAATCAGCCCTGGGTGTGTGCATCGGCTGAAGACAAAGGAATTGACACGTTCCTGCTGACACAAGAGGAATCATCAAGAATCTTAATTATATATTAATCATCGTGGTCAGTTGGCACAACCAACAAAGTCTCTCTAACACTATCCAAAATAAACTTAAAATGATGGTGCCAGAAAAATCACTATAGAGCTTTAACAATACCACTGATTTCTCTGAAAAAGAGTTTTGAGATGGGTGATTAATAGGGAGATTTGCTATTAGACACTGTTAATTTTTAAACAAGATCTAAATATTCTTACAAGAATTCCCATTTTGTTCTTCCAACAGCAAGCATAGGTGCTTTAGAGCTGGGGGGATAATTCAGGCTGACTTCCTAAATGTTGCAGATAAAAGAAACTGATGTAAAAAATGCCATATATACTGTATGTCTAACAAGATTTATAAGTTTATCCCCCCCCCCCCAAAAAAAAAAAAAAAAAAGATTCAGCACTTTCTTTCCAAAATAGTAATTCTAAATGGCAAAGCCTGGGCTGAGTGTCCTGCTCCCAACACCATCTCAACCTTCATGTGTCCTGCTGGTTCACACGCAGACGTGGTGGTCCTGTGCACTTGTTATGGGGACAGGAACACTTGATGCTTTTGTGTTTTTTTATTCCAAACCTCATTTTGGATTCCACTGCTGCTTTTATTCCTTCTCACCAGATGTTTCAGCCAAGACCAGAAGCAGGCCAAAGAAATGAAATACCTGCTATCCAGAAGGCTGTGGCAGAAAGGCTTAAGGAGAAAACAGATTAATGGGAAACCAGAAAACAAAAGTTCTGGATTATCTAAGTAAAACACGTCTTCTCACCCAAGATTAACTGTTCTCTTGGTCATGTCTGGAGATGGACATTTGTGGCAGACGTTTGGTGTGTGGATGCAGGAGGTGAGAGAGGAACAGCAGGAGTGAGTGTCATAGGGGAAGTGGACATGGATGGGTTATAGGGGATGATTACAGGGGATTGCTGAGGTGATGAAGCAGTAGTTGGTTTTCTCAGCACTGGTGATACAAATTATCATTCCTGTGGGAAATGTGCGCAATAACAAATTGAGGTGGGGGGCATCTCAGGTGGGGATGAAGGGCACTGAACATCCTCTGTAGTGTGGAAGGCTCTGATCTCATGGGAAAGTAATGGCATGGCTGAATATTTTGCACTTTCCCTCAATCTGCTGATTCTTTTGTCCTCTGAGTTATCTTATTCTCAGGGTCAGTATTTGCACACTGCCTGGTACTTGTGTCTCCTGAAGTGAAGTTTTCCTTTCCTTCTGGCCTTATGTTTCCCTACAAGTCTCTAACTCTTTTATAAAATATGTTTATTTTTATTTTTCTCCCTGCTTTGCTGCCACCAGGCTGTTCCCCCTTCTTTTACTGACTGCTGCGGCTTCTCAGTGTGTGAAGTAACATTCACATCGGACAGAGAAGGAAGTAGAGCAGGCTTTTAACTTCAGCTGTGGGCACAGCTGGGGGGGGGGAGCTGCTTTCTAGCAGCAGGAAACATCGTCATCTGTTCTGGAAGAGTTTCTGAGGTTGGTGTTCCCCAGATCAAAATGTAAAAGAGACTCCACTTCATCCAGAGATTATAATTCTATATATATGTGTGTATACATATACACATACACACACACACACACACAAATAATCTTTTCTTTAATCTTGACCTTCTCTCCTCTCAGATAGTCTTCCTCCTCCACCTCAGCAACAATGAGAATCTCCCCGAGAGACCTAAACCTACAGAGTGTAAAAACTGAAGAGAGATTATCTTGTGCCTTTTTCTGTTTTTTGTCATCATTCTCCTTTCTGGTTGGATGACAGCACCATGATCTAGAGAGTGAGACAAGCAAACTGGCTGTATTCTGCCCCATTTGGCAGAGAACACCAAGATCCTCTGAAATTAAAGTTCATAGTTTTAATAGCATTTTTGAGACCTCATCTTGCATATTAGAACTTAGCCAGGTATTAGGTAATTTAGACAATAAATTCTCTTCAAAGTGACCCATCATCTTAGTATTTATTTTTTTTTCTAGAGGATGTAAGGCATAAAAGCAAGCTTTGTAGTTTTATATCTGTCAGCATGTCACATAAATATCTCAGTAACTACTGATCTTATCACCATAAAACTTCCATTTATACAGTTAGACATGTCATGTTGGTCAGTTGCACAAAAAGTTAAGCACATGCAATATTAAACTCCAACCCATGCCAGCTCCATTAGCCCACATCTTGAAGTTCTCTCTGAACACTATTAGAGAAGAAGTGGGGGAGGAGCGGGAGGCAGCATACAGCGGATTCAGACAAGGACGGACTTATGTTGAAAATTACTGAAATGATGAAAGAGATTGCAGAGGGATGTTTGGAGTCTTAGTATTTCCCCCGAAATCAAAAGATCTATTTTCTGTTTGATGAATGACTTTAATAGTTTTAATGACCTCATATAATTTATTTGATTGTGTTGTTCATTTTTATTAGAAGATCAGTCTAGCAGCATTTCAAGTTGTATCACCTATGCATGTCAGAATTGGACTCTGATCTCAACTTGCCATCTTAACACTTACACTACTTTTGTAGCATTTTTATATTAAACAACAGTTAAATTCAGCAAATGCTGAAGTTACTTATTTTTTTAGGATTGAAACTGGTTTCTAACTCAGACTTGGCAGGAATGTGTCTTTAAAAAGCAGTGTAAGCAATTATTTATCTAGAGTAAAGTTTGTTGGGAGTAATAGTTTAGAAATTGTGCAATCTATTAATTTGATTTATGTTTAAAAAATTCCTATGAATACTGCAATTAATATTGATTACTACTCTTAAGCTCTGCTGCAGTTTGTGTTTTAGGCCCCATAGGCTGAAGCAGTCTGTTTCTAGAAATATCTTGCATAGTAAGTTACGTGTAAGTCCAGGCATTGTCAGGTTAGGTGATGTTAAGGGACAGTTTTATAAAAATATACATGCTTAATTGTGTGCCTAATTCGACCAAGTAATTAATTCATTTTGTGTATGGAGACTATAGCAAAAATAACTGAAAATATGTAACTGGTCCACTGTGAAGCCTGGACACTAAATCGGCTACTTGCATGTGCGTACGTGCTTCCACAGATACTTGCAGCAAATTGCAGGTAAAGCAAGCATGAAGTGCCACACACATATTTGTGCTTGGGCCAAATTATGCTGCTTCTGGAAAATATTAAGAGAGTCAGTAACTTTGCACCTTTGTGCTTGTTTTTACATTTGTGTGGATTCGGCAGGGTAGCACATTATTTACTCCAAGAAATACAGAGAACATCTCTCATACTTATCTTTACAGAAATACATGAGGCTGCATTTTTTTTGGCAGCACTGATAACAAAATCTCTCTCTTTTTTTGTTGTTAATGATACAAAATCGACTTTGCTACGGTATTCCCCACAGAAAACAGTGCATTAAAAATAATAGTGTTTAAATTTAGATGTGTTCAAGAATGTCACAATATGAAGGGTTAGTCCAGCATTCAGAAACAGTAAGACATTTGCAATGCTGAAAACATGCATGCTGTGTAAAGGCACATAGTTTCCCTAATTTTGGTTGAACCACTTATGTGTAGTCTCCAATTTTTCACTTATAAAGCCGTGTTTAATTTAAGGCTGGGTTGAGTGTGCTTTCACGGAGTCCACCATTGTCAAGACCGGTCATTATAAAAATATTAGAGCCAGTCTTGATTTGCCAGGATCCCAAATGAAGAGGAATCAAGGAGAATTTGAGTAGTGGCCTTTTTCCCTTCTCCTGAAGGAGACATTATCAACTCATTAGCTACAAGCCTGCACAGAGGCCCCAACTGTGACTCTTAAAGCAAGAAATACATTTCTTGTAGTTAAGATTGACTTTCAGCATGCCAGCTGCCCCTCTTTTGGAAGGATTGGCCTTATTTTTCAAGTAGAACATGTGCCACCTTGATTACCCAAACTCTTAATTCAATGCTGTTTAATGCTTTGTCTCCTCAAAATATCCCTTATATCCAGCTTTGATTGGTGGGTAGATGTACCAGTACTGATCAGCTTAATTACCAGTGTGAGGCAGCGCAATGCAGACATGAGGTAGCAGCACACCTTTCCCAGCATTCTGAGGTAATTAACCAAAAAATATTTCCCTGCCACCTGTCTAGCCTTGGAGAAAATCCAGTTTTCTTTCCAAGCTATGAAAAGGGGGGATCAGAACAGAATTTGGGTAGCAGGATGGCTTATCTATGTATTTTCTGTTCTTCCTAGAGTCATGTGCAGTGGTAAGTACGGAGACTGAGGCTGCCACCCCCTTTCTTTCCCAACTCCCAGAATGGTATCTGCAGCAAAAAACCTGTGAAGAATTAAGGTGAGCCATACAGGAAACCATGAGCTGTGATCTTCCAGGGTCGTGAAGACTGGAATGCTGAATATACCTTTGGATGCATCAAGTACAAACTCCAACAAAGTTTGGATTTATTGTGGCCTGGCTAAAATTGCTCATTTTCTCTCAGTTGTTCAAAGCTTAAACTCAATCCAGTAGCATATTAAAAAGTTAAATTTTCTGTGTGTTCAGTGCTTAGAGGAAATGTGCTGTAATTCTTACCATGCCTGGGTGAAAACCTATATAGTCTATTTACATTCATTATCTACAGCAAATTAAATATAAAATCTCTCACTCCTCAGTGCTTACATTGATATAGCATGCAAACCCCAAAGCAACAACATAAGACATCACAAAAATATAACATGGATAAAATAATGTTGCTTTTGACTTTTTAAAAAATAATTTTGTTTCTTATATTATACTGAAAAGGCATATCACAATTTAAAAAGTGATGATAGCAATTCTGGAATAACTTCTGAGTTCTGATGGCTTTCCACATACATAGATTGTAGACCATGCGAGCTAACGGGTGTATTCATCCATCCATGAAGAAGACATCTATGGTTAAAGCATCCCAGCTGATCTAAAAATATTTTTCTAAGAAAGACACTGACATACCTTACGGTTTCAAGTGGTCTCTAACTGGTTTTGATTCAATGAAGACTGCACAAACCAAATAACTTTGCCATTATACTAAAGTCTATTCCCATGTCATGTTTCCAGAAAACAACTCATGTTTGAGACAAGTTCAATTATCTGTGGTTAGATTTTTTTTTTTATGCTGGAATAGTTATTCTGCCATAGCTGAGGAATAGCTAATGGAATTTCATTCAAGCCTCGTTTAAAAAACAAAACCCACACTTTTTTGGCAGGATACAAGTGGGAAGAGATTTAGTCCACAATATATATTTTATCCTGGCTTGTAGGAGAACAGTCAGTGGAAAATGGTTTTCCCTGTAGCCCATTAGAAACTTTAACTATCTGTCAGTGATTGCTACAAATGTGGTGCATGATATGTCATGAGAATTCACATAAATAAAAAGGGAAAAGCATCCTGTTCAGGACTGCCTCTATGGGAGGGTTGGGAAGAAATATATGATGAGGAGGAGAGAAGGGGTTTATATTTGAAACTTCTAGGAGCAGACCTCTGGAGCCCTGGCTGGGATGCTGAGACCTTCTGCAGTAGTTGTCTTTGGACTGCATTCATTACTTTGTCTGCCCTGAACTGAGGATGATGAGGAAGGTTAAAAGGGAAGTTTATTGGCAGTGCTCAAGTGTTTATGGGGCCCTTGTTCGGAATTGTACTAGTTGTAACCATGACACTATGATGCAAGCAGAACTTACAAAAACTGAAATTTAAAATTGATGAAAACTCTTTAAAAAGTGTGCATAGACTATGAAAATTCATACAAGTCTAATTAAAGTGTCTACAGCTTACCACTTTATTGACAGATAAAATGAGGTTTTAGCTTTTGGAAGTCTGGTCATATGTGAACTAGTGACTCTTGTCTCTGTTCCTTTAATATTTTTTAGTCAGCTGAAATTTCTTAGGAATTTTGGAAGTGCAGGGGAAGCAACTTGGTAAAAAGATCTCATTTCCACTTGTGCCATTTAATTGCTACCTGATCAGTTTGCTCTGCAGTGACCTGTGGCTGTAACAGCTCTGGCACCGCAGCTTCTCGCAGCAAAACTGCAACTTCTTGGTAGGTAATGTTTCTCCATGCGGCAGGGCTGAGGGACACGCCTTCTCAGTCATTCCCTGAGGTAGGACGTCTGTGTATCGCCAACCTATTCGTTTCTGTTGTTTTCTCGTTTGCTTGTTTGTTTTCAATACTCAGAGTTACCTTTAAATCTGCTGAAGATTTCTGTTCTAAAACAAGCAGCTTACTGGTGTTTCTCTGAGGTAAGTGCGGCATTCACACCTTTGGGCAGAGCAGCAGGCCAGCAGGTCTGGGCCTAAGGCGCGGGTGACCTCGCCGCGCCGCCGTGGTGGGCATGCGCGCGCTGGGGTGGCGGGAGCCCTGAGGGGTCCCCTCGCAGCACAGGCCAAGGCGGCAGCCCAGACCGAGGCGGTTTTACCGGTCGGGCTTACCTCCCACCTTAAGCATAAAAAGAAACCAACTGGATTTCTTTAATTGAGGCAAGCCGCTGACTTCTGCGTGTCGTGCCAGAAAAGTTGTTCAGAAATAACTTCGAAAAATCTCGAGAAATAAGAATGTGCTTTGTAATGCTCTCAGTTCTTCTGTGATATTTATTTAAATACGTTACTTGAATTACTATCCATTTTTAGTTAAAATGACCATTGAGATCATTAATCATGATAAAAGCATTAATTAAATAAATATCTGATTTGCTGATTTTTCATACTCGCTACTCTATAAGCAAGTGGATTGTATGGAAAAAGAAAAAGGCATTTTTATTCCTGTGTTCTCTAAATCCTTTTTGGTTTTCTGTTTATTTGTTTAGCCCTTGACCTGTGTCTAACTCTGAGGTGTGTAGTACTGCGATAACTGAAAAAATAAGCTCAGTGATTTTTAGTTACCTTTTTGTCATACCCCAGAATGTCTTTTCTGGATGCATTTTCTGACCTAGATTCAAGTTACAAGCATGAACTTCTGGGTTAGATAAGGAGTAGTCAGTTCGGGTTCTTCTTTACGATCTGATTTTTTTTGTTCTGTTTCATAACTGTGCTGGAGAATTTACATCTGGGATTCAATGTCTTTGTTTCAGTGGCTGTAATAAAGAAAACTTATATTTATTCAAGATTCGTGATGCAAATACATTGAAGGGAAGTTAGTTTTTTTTCCCCGTGGGAATTTATACTTTAATTCTTTGACTCATTCTTTCAGAGTGAGAAAGAGAGACTTTAGTGTTATATAATGAAGTAGTTCATGGTACAATTAATATGATGTAGGAAAACAGTAACATGGTATGCTGAATTTAAATAACTGAAAATGATCAAGGGGGACATCAGGATTAAATGCTCAATAGGATTGACGTAACAAACACAAGATGGCCATTGCTTTTAAGTTGAAATACTCTGTCACCCACTGATACGTTCCAGGCAAATTTGCTGATAGACTAAACATTTTGATAGTCTTTCCATTATTTCTTCGAGCCATCAGCTTTTAATTTTCTCTTTCTAGTTAATATACTTGTGTATAATTTAAACAGAAAACTGTTCTGTTTCATCATAAAAGATTTGTCTGTTACTTTTGGTGTGTAAATCAAGTGGACAGCAAAACATTCTTGAACTTGTTTTTTGAGGCATTTGTTGACAACAACAGGAAAAGAGATCACAGAGACCGCCAATAAGTGTGGACATCAATTATTTTTTAATTGTATAGGAGTACAGTACACTAATTAAAACTAGTATATCTTGCAATGCCAAAGGCAAAATTAATTATTAATTTTTATTAATATTCAGAAGTAGCACAAGGAATACATTAAAAAAGATTTTGTGGCTGTGACTGAGATCTTGTTTTGCTTTATATTTTAGCAAAAATAGTATGTTAGCTAAATTTGAATAGTTAAATATGCACTGAAGAGATTATATGTATTGAACAAGAATGTTGTCTTTAGACTACTTCTCCAGTGACAGAATATGAGAGCAGGAAAAGTTCTTTAAAAATCACAGGGCTTTGGTTTAACTGGTTTACCTGACAAGTAAAAATACACGTTATCCTGCTGTTGTTACCGTGGATACTTTAATTATCAGGTTGGGTATTTTAGTTATGATATCTCATATTCAGTAGAATAATCCTCTTCCAAATTCTTCTAGCGTCCAGCTCATCAGATTAGATGTGTCCTGCATTGATTTGACAAAGCTGGTATGCTTCTGGACAAAGTTATTCCTCTATCTGTGAGCAAGTTATTTATTTATTTATTTATTTTCCCCACAGGTTAGATTTCAACCTGCTTGTAGGTATCTCATTTGGAAACTGCCAGTTTGGTTCAGAAGCCTTCCAGAAAGGAAGGTTTTGTATGAAAAAAAGATGTCTTTCACCACTGTTACTGACAACACGTTAATAAGCTCTTTATGCAGCAGCTCAGCAGAGTACATTATAGAATGCAAAATTTTAATTTTTGGAATTCACAATGTTTTTATTAAAAAATTCTGAAGTAATTTGTGCTTAGGTTTATTGAAGTGAGCATGGGAGTTTTATGAGAGAAAAAAAAAATGGTGGCTGTTTTGAAACCATATAGTGGTTTGTAAAAGGATAGCTTGTGTCTGGTGGTGTTTTGAATGTTATTTCCTATTGTAATGGGAATGGTGTATTAGAAATCTTATGAGAGCACTTGCATACTGTTGTGAGGTTTTTTTCTAGGCCAATGAGTTTCAATCAACTTGATCATTTAAGATTAGGCAGGCAGAATTTTAGGGTTTGGTTTTTTTTAAACTGAACCTTGAAAGGTTTCCCTGTCTCTAATCCTTACATAGAAACGTTATGAGTTCTACATCTCACCTGTTAGCGTTCTTAATTATAACAATACCTGTAGTCATTCACGCACTCCATAGAAGTATCGACATTGATGGCTTTATTTTAGTATTTGTTTGGCTAAAATCTGAGATAGATACCTTGCATATCCATACCTACTTTAACAGTGTAAAGCAGTACTTCAGAGTTTAGTTTTCACTTCACTCTAGCAGCTTGAACTCCTATTATAGCAACACATAAAATATGTTTTTGTTATAGAAACTGAGTTGTGCATGTTTGATTGTTACAAATACCCAGAGCTTGCTTTTCATTTTGTTACAGCAAAGCAAGGTACCAAAAAACTTAGTTTTCCAGTGTTTTGTTTGTGTGTTCCATGTAAATGTAGATGCTGTTCTTGTCCTCTTCTAAAACAAGCCTGTTGCCTTAGGAAAGTCAAATTGTGCCCTGTCCCTGAGTTATAATTTTGTTAACAAAAGTAAGAGTGGTGATAATATTTAGCTTTAGCTTAGCATCAGGCCTATATTGCCCATGGATTTCTACCTCTTCAGTGCTCTGTCCAAGGCTTGGAAAATGGCACAAGTAATGTGCCTAGTTCCCTTATATCTTTGTGCTTGTGTACGTGCATGCGTGTTACAGATTAGAGAAGAGGAGGAGTCACTAATTCACTTTGCTGTCTCCCAGAGGAATCAGCATATGTGGGAAGAGTAGGCTCTTGTAGGCAAACACTGTTCTTCATTCTACTTTGAAGTACTTGCCTTTCCAACTTGTCAGTAAAAACTGACAAAATACTACTCACTTCTAAAAAGATAAATAAAAACTTATCAAAAAGTTACCCATCACAATTCTAGAAAAACAGCTCTCAGAGATTCTCTTGGTAATTCTTCTGCTCGCTGTCCTGAATGTACTGCTTTCTCAAGTGAGGGCTGTGTGTTGTCCAGGAAAACCAGAGAGCACCTTATGGAATAACATCAAAGGGAGGCACTTGACAAAGACAGGCAATTTAGATGCTCAGTTCTGGAAATGTATTGACTGAAGATGAAAGCTCTTTAGGGAAGAGACTTTGTCTTCTATTTATATAGAATCTTGCATAATTTAACAAATGTTGGGGACACTATTAATCTCATCCAACTTTAGATGTCTACAGTGTAGCTGTCAATCTTAAGAGAAGATCAATTGCAATCTAAAAGTGCCTGTTTCTCTCCACTGACTATAAAGGGAGCCCTCACAAGTAGCTCAGGTGCAGATAGCTTCATCTATATTTGGGCAGACAAATCCTGCTCTAAGATACTATCTAACATGGCAAAATAATAATAGTTGATCTTTAAAAAAAAATCCTTGGGAATATACATTGTTCTTAAATCAGCTAAGAAAAATAATGGCAACTGCTGGTTTTGGTTAGTATTACATTCCAAAATGAAGTGCCAGGCTTTGGTAGCATATCCACAACGGCATCAATCCATTCATAGCTTCTTGAAATATTAGTTCAGAATATAAATATGAAGTCATTTGCTTGCTCAGAGCAAAAGAATAAAGGTGAACACCTGGGTTGTCAATACTATAATAGTAGTTCAATAGGAAATGCTATCTCCAATTGAAAAGACAAAACAGTATAATTAAAATCCTTATATGAATGACAACAAAAAATATCCTATACTGTTGTTGCTGAATCGGCTGGATCAGCTGATACTGTTTTTGGATATCTCAGAAACTGTTTACTGGTATTTTTCAGAGTGGAAATGTTGTTTTGAAATACGAAAGAACATCATGTTCTTCTAAAGCAGTGCCAGTGTCTTACTAGTGGGAAGACACTATGCTTAAAATGTTGGCCATGAAGAGTCTATATACACAGTGAATCAGCCATCTGCTCAGACTTTGAGTAAGAGTGTTTTAGCCAGCATATATGGACTGATATTACTGTTTCACACAGTAGGCATAAAAGTCATGGCTGCAGGTGAACTCTATTAGAATGTAGCATGTTTAAAATAAATATGTAGCAAGCTATTTCCAAAGCTGCTTTAATTGCTATATGGGAGAGTAATACAAGAATATCCGGAAGAGCATCGTATGGTAGATATATGGACCTGTGCTTAACTGAATGATTGTAATCTCAATATACATTGAGCAATATTCCAGGCAGCCAGTTTTGTCTTGCTCACCTCTAAAGGAAATTGTAGGAGAAGAGACATAAAAATGCATATGTAAGAAACAGGGAAAAATTACTGATCTATGAGGCTGAAGAGATATAGTACCAGTTGGCATGGAGTACATGGATGCCAAAATAACCAAGTCTAGATTCTGACTTACAAAATGCATATCTCACCAGTTTCCCTAAAAGCTGTGTGGTGATAGGACTTTAGAAAGACTGGAGGACTGAATACTTTATTCTTAAATCCTTAAAATTAAATTATGTGTGTCTAAGAAAAATTAAAAATTTATATCACAGACTACTAGGTATCTGTAGCATGTACTATGCCTCCCATATATTTCAGACTTGTTTTTTTAATTATTTCTGCCATGAATACCTATTCAATGGAATAAATATTCTTCATTCCTACAGAATGCCTTTTATGAGGGTATGAATAGGAAGTTAAATTAGACTTACTATTTCAATTCTATCAAGATCATCAGACCCTTAAACCGGCTCTAAAAAACCCTGTTTATTCTAAAAAATAAAGTCAGTATGTTTAGGTTTTGAGGAATTCTAATACTGCCAGTCTTGAACAGTTCTGTAAAGACTCTATGCTTGTGTTGGAAGGCACATCAGAAATGTACAAGCTGTCCTTTCAAACTCCTACTGGATTTTGTTCATTCTAAGATGTATTTATCATGCCGTCCAAGTGGGATGATCTCTTGACAACTGATTAATGTGAGGATAAGCATCAGTCCTGGTTAGAATGGGATTTTCTTCAGAAATGCTATTTGCTCAGGGAAAAACTCAAAATAAAAAGAAAACAAAGATGTTCTAGAGGACATAAGATCAAATCTGCCTTTGGTACAGATGTTGCTGCATCAAGTTTTTATTCATCCTCTTCACTTTAAGTTGCTTTCAGATTCCTTATACCGAAGGGTGCTGGCAGTCATTCCTATATGCAGTATGAGGGAGTATTGCTGTGTTTTAACTATTTATAAAGGTCAAGTTTAAAAAAAAAAAAAAAAAAAAAAAAAAAAAAAAAAAAAGACTAGTGGAAAAAAACCCCTGTCTTGCACTCGTGGACAGCCTTCTCATGAGCTACATGATTCTTCCTGACTTTAAAGTGAGATTTAACTTTTTAACACCTGTCATACAAATACTGCTTTAGCAGACCCTTCCTCTAGATGTATGTGCTCATACATAACTAACTGCTTGTTTTATAAAAAGCAAACAAACAAACAAACTTTTTTTAACTAATTTATATTCCTGTTTAAGTGCAGATACAAAACAACTAAGGTAGGGCAAGATGGATTATATCCATTCTTTGCATCTTCTGCACAGCTATGTATAAGTAGTTACGTTGAAGCCACCCAGGAATTAGTTAAGGGCATAGTCATAGCGACAGGATGAAGAAAAGAACCAGCTTGACTAGCAGGTTCTGCCTGCGTAGCTGGCATGCACATTTACATACGTAAAATGAACACACTCAATTGGGAGTCACAGAAAGACTGAGTCAAATGTCATTTTACAGATTATACTCCAGAGCAGAAATGCCACTTTAATTGAAGGCAACCAGTGAAATAAAGGCTGTATTTTCAAGAGACATCATGGAGTGCAAGGGTTATGAACAAAGCAGTAACAGCTACAATGAGCCACCAGAAGTAATAGCGAAAACTGTCTTCTATAGCATATGCACAGTTCAGGCCTTTTCTTCACACCTCAGAATGCAACAAGAATATCCATCAAACTCAATCTGTTGCTCTACCAGTGGAGATGTATTTTAAATGAGAGAGCACAGACAGTTACCTGGGAAGATCATCTCTTCTGTTAACAGCTGAGATCTATGGGTAGCTCTGATGTAAACTTCTTCTTTTCTCTTGAACTGTTCACCAGCCAGCTAGAGCTTCAAGCGGGGGGCCTCTGTGTTGTAATACTGATTTCTGATGAACCCTTCCTTTTAAAATATCCATGAATTTGGATAAATATCTTCTAAATTTGTAATCAGTGTGTGCCTTCCTAATTTACATTATTAAAAACTGAGCTGCCCAGAAAATCTAGATGATGCCTGAATTTGCATTATGGATGTACAAAATATTTTTTTTCCTTAATTTCCTCTTTTACATCTGAACCATGGTGAATGGCTCCTACCTATGTATGTGAATGCCAAGAAGCTTTACTCAGCAAGTGATCCATCTGCAATGCATATTCCATACTGTTCATTTTACTTACAGTAAGTCAGAACACAGTATGTCTATGCATGAGATAGCATATCACAGTTAAGTCTGGGTTTCTTGCCCCTCTGCAGGGTTGTCTGTCTTCTTTATTGACTGTGTTACTAAATATCAAGAGACAATGCTTGAGAATTTCTCAACTTGATTTTAGATCCTACCTGACCTATGGTTATCTGGGTGTGGACAAAATGTACTAGCAGATCTTTCGGTGAAAATTTCAAGGTATTGTTAGAACAGTGTCTTAAATATATTCCAATGTAGATATAATTCTGTACATAGTAGTGATCTTGAAAAAACTCCTAATTCCTTTCACTGATGATATGCAAACTCTACATACATTGTCACTAAAAATGGCATATGCTATATTTTGAGTAGCAAAAATGTGTCTCCTATCTTTCGACGTGTTTTTGTACTGTTAATCATGGGCTTTTTGGCTTATTCTTATGTAAGACTGCTACTTTAAGATTGTTTAGATTTGTTTTTAGGAGTAATTTTTAGACACTGGCGAGACTTTGTTTATTGCATAGGGAGAATGTTAAGAATGTTGAGGAATTTGACTTTTTGGGGGGTCGTGTAATTAATTGATCAATCGGTTAATTTCTAAGTAAGACTTCACACTATTATCTTGAATTCTAAAACTGTAACATTGAACTTTCATGGAAACCAGTAAATTTGTACTCTGTCAAACTCTGGAAGCACGTAAATCATTGAAAATATGTTCCCTCATCTTAATAAAGAGTAAATTCCTTTAATCATCTCTAGTCTACATAGTAAACTAAATAGGATGTCTTTAGAATAATTAGAATTCTAGTGGTCAAGCAAAAGAGCTCTGCTTCATTATTGTTTGCATGTGAAGTAGAGCTCTCAACTCATAACGTACTTAAAAGTCTTCCGATTTAAACAGAACATCGCAATGTTTTCATGAGCAACAGAACAAATGAAGTCTGGCTTCCCAGGCATGCATCCTTTATCTTCTCTGTTAGCCACGCCATAACTGGGCAAGAGATGGCAATGCTGTAGACAGGAGTTGCACATGTGTTGACTGGCTGGCTGTCTTCTGCTAAATGGGAGGTAGCATTGTATCTGCCTTTTCTACATATAGTAGAGATGCTATATAGGTCTTTCTCCATAATGCTAATTTTCATGAAATCTGTAGGGATATAATTACCTCTAAATATCCCGTGTCACACAGGGCAATGAATCCAGAAGTGATTAGGGAGAAAGAGAAGGTTGGACAGTTAACATAGGCTGTAATTTCACCCAGTTTTCATCTTCAGAATTACTAATTTCTTGCTTCTCACTTTGCCTCTGTTTCTCTTACAACACTCTACAAAATTTCCACTTATGTTTACATTTCTGTTCTTAATTGTCTGTATTTTCCATATACCATTTTCCATCCTTTTTTGTGTTCAGAAGGTCCCGTTCCTGATCGGCATTCCTGATCCTCCAGCTGTATGGCCATAAACCCCCTCTTCTGTTTTAACCAGCCATAAAATACTAAATTCCTCTTTCCTTAGCCTTTTCTGCCCTCTGCCCTTTGTTTTTCAAAAAATTTCTCCCCATCTTTGCTCCCAGTCTCTTTTCCTGTGAACAGTTTCTAACCAGCATTACCGTAATAGGCACTGCTCTGGTCATACAGGCTGGAATATGCCAGTACTGAAAAAGTGCTCCCTTTGCAAGACTCGGTTGTACAGCATGAATTTACATTCTGCCTGGCCGTTCTGATCCAAACTTCCTCTGCTTATTGTGCTACAGCTGCAGCTTTTGGTCTGAGAAGTGTAACCATGAAGCGTAGGTTGAGGTACACTATTACTCTGCATACTTGACAAAAGTCAAGGCTTGACCAGAGGAAGATTTACTGATGCTTTCTGTTCTTCCCTCATGCTGTGAGTCTTCTGATTGTGCAGTTACTCTCACTGGTTGCCTCTCCTCTTTTCCACTATGTAACATGACTGCATTTGAAAAGCATTCTTTCTTTTATGAAAAACTATTGGCTGGCACCGAGATGCATTGATGTTCCTCTTGCCAGGAACAGGGAATGGTTAGGTGGATGCCCTTGCTCTTCAGCTTTCAGAGAGAAAGGGCACGATGGAGCTAAGGCCTTTGAGAAAGATGATGTAAAACACGGAAATGCTTGGCCTAAATGTAAAAACTTCTTATTGTTGAGTATAAACAAATTGCTTTGGCCTTGCAGTGAGAATGTGCTGATGACTGTGTAGTCCTGCATTTAATGGCATTCCAAGGACTGCCTGCCCCATTAGGAGAATTAAAAAAAAAAAATGATACAACCAGCAAGCAGCAGGAAACATTTACATACATCCCAGCACATATTAGTTAAAATGTAGTCAAAATACATAAAGACAGCCCAGTTTACTGGAGTCAGCACACAGTAGTAAAAATGCACAGCTAGATACTATTTTCATACAGTCCCCTTTGTTTATAGCAGCCAGCTCAGACTGGGCACAGGCTTGTCACAGAGACAGCCCCCCTGCTGGATGGGGGCATCTGGAATGCTCCATGTCTGTTCAGCTTTAATACATCCATTGACCCTCTTGTGAGTATTATTTGGTGCAAAATACTTCAAGGCAAGGAATGGAAACAGAGACTGTTTTGGTCATGTTCTGTTTCAAAGTACCCGAGAAACAGAGGATATTCCTGTAGCATCAGCTTGTATCTGTGGAAAATACATAGACAAAATTGGGCACCCTTGTTTCCCTCTGCACCTCGTATCCGGATGAAGAATCCTACCTCTGCTGTGCATCCAAGAGATCCTTAAAAAGAATGCAGTGGTAAAATCTGCAAGAGAATATGGACGGCATCTTTCCCTACAACAGGTAAATTCAAGCAGAAATGAAAACAAAGTCTTTTGGCCCTCAGTTGTTATCTGTGGCACCTTTTCCAGGCCTAGCATCCGGCAGCTCCTCTGCTTAGCCAGGGATACCTGCTGTTCACAACAGGGCTGTTTATCAGCCATGACTCTCCAGTCCTGGGGATGCTGACATAAAAAAAGCAGGTTAAAAGATGAAAACGAATGACTATTTCCTGTGCATTCGGCAGATTGCATCAGGTGTGTTCAGCCAAAAGATGGGAGCAGGGATGTCTTAGTCATCTGATGGAGAGTTTGCTGTGTTCTCAGTGTCTGGAAACATGTGTTGCCGCAGGTCCTTTGTCTCCTCATATTCCTAAAGGTGGGAGATGAGCAAGGTCAGATGTTCTTGGGAACATCTTCCTCTTGTTTGCCTCTCTCTGGGAAACTGCTTATCCATGTATGGTTGAAATGATTTTGGGACTTCTTTGCGGTAGCAAGGCAGTCCTGAGCATTCATTCATGCCTTCTGTTGCTGGATGCGCTGGTAACAGCAATGACAGAAAATCTTCATGTCCTCCTGGATTCCCCGTGCTTGGGCTGCACAGACCCTGCAGAGAAAATACGCTAAGATTCTTATTCTTTGCTGAGCTGGAGGGCATGTTCTGCTTTGGCAGTTGCTTGACAGTTCCCCGCATCAACCACAACTCTCTGAATAGCTAGTGTGGTGCTGAGGCCTGGCTTTGTGAATAAATCCTAAGTCAAGGCCTGTGAGGTAAGGTGGGGGCACAAATGAATGTCTGGTTTCCTTTTTAAGGATATCTTATCGCAGTCCCTCTCTCCTTCTGTGCAACTGGTATGTCTTATCCCTTACTGATGTGGTCTTTTCCCACTTCTTAGGTGAGGCTAAAGAGAGCATCTTTGCCAGGAGTCATGCAGGTAGGCATGGTAAGATTTTTTGCCATGCCAGCTGGAGCAGTAGAGGTAGTAGGATTTAGATGGGATCCAGAACTCACTCTACAGTTGTAGCTGCCATTCAGGCTTAGGAAGCTCTATAAAATTGGGTGGTTCAGCTGCTAGAAAACTAAGAAAGGGTCTAGTGGAGTCCAGTGTGATGTTGGGTTGCTGTCCTCAGCTTTCAGTTGATATGACTTCTCCTCCCAGCGAATCTGCATGTATGCGTGGGCAGTAGAAGAAATGCATACAACTTTCTGCATTTCAGAGGTCTCTCTTATTCCCCCTCAATATATGTGAGTTGCTGGAATGCCTGTTTTGGTGTCTTAGGTCACTATCAAAAAAAGACGCCTCCACATCCTGCTGTGTTATAAATGTTTTTTGAAGTAAAAGGGAATGACACTGAGTGGGGCATAGTGGTGCATCATCAGGAAATGTTATGGACCAAACCTTGTGGTCTTGTAAGCCCGGGATGATCTTGGACATGGGGCTCGCCAGGCAGAGTCTTTCAGACAGCATGTAAGGATTCCTAGCTGTCCTGAGGATGATCCTTCCAGCATTTGTGATGCTTCAGACCTCTGTGGATAAACAATATGGACTGCCAAGTGATTTTGTCCTTTAATATTTTAGGACAATATAGATGCAACACTTTTTACAGCTTCCAGAACAGGGAGGAAGCAACTATCTAAATTGAAGAAAAACTGCAGTAGCTGAAAACAAACCACTTTAACTGATAGTGAGGAACCGAGTGCCTTCTCCTAGCATCGTGAGCAGAAAAAAAAAGGATCTCCGATTTGAAGATTAGTGACAAATTTGTGTGAGTTGGCAATTCTTTGAAAATGAAATTTATTAAACTTGAAATAAAGTGTTCACCCCTGAATGAACATCTCCTTTTGTAAGGTTGCAAGATTTTGCTCATGGGCTTTCCTACTGCTATTCTCTTGTTTGAATGAATGTACCCTTAAGGCCAAAATCCGTATTGCTGAGTTATTATGAAATACAGACTTTGTCTCCATGTGCTTCTACACTTAACATTGCTCAGCAAATGATACCTGTGTGTAATTTTAAATGAATGACTGAGGAAAGACAGAGAGAGGAGAAAGATATAGCTGGTGGGCTGTTGTAGTCATCACCTGAAGGAATTACGGTGAAAATAGTGGTTTGTATATTCTAACACTGATGCGTGTACCATTAGGTATTTTTTGTTCATGCCATTATCTAAGTTGGTATGGATAGCAATAGGAGCTTACTTGCAGTCTTAGGGATTGTATGTCCTTAAACACTTTGCCAACAGATTTTACGTGTGTTTTTAAAATCTGTTGGGGAGAAATGTGATTAGGAAAAAGCAAATTTTCTCACATGGTGAATTTTTTAATCCTAAAGGTTAAGTTCAAGCTTTCTCAGCATATTGGTACGAGGAATTACCCATTAATTAAATAACATGAGTCATATTCTGCCATTGATTTTTTATATATTTCTTGCTGTTTGATTTTAATTAATGGGAGTTCTGTACATAGAGGATTCAAGAAAAGGTCCAGTGTTTAGAATCGGAACTATAAAGTAAAACATGAATATGGTAGTGTGGTTTGCTAATTGCAGTAACGATTGCCATCAGAGCCTCCTACACTGTCTGTGCTCAGGCAAGATTGCCATATGTCACAGGAAGCCTTGCCTGAGCAAGGACAATCAACCCCAGAGTTGATTCACTGTTATTAAAATGAAACACAGCATGCTTTTAATGTCTTTGGAGAGCATTAAAAAACTTGAAGATAAGACGAAGTAAGGTGTGTTTACCCCCAAATTCAACATATACTTTAATCAATAGGTTTTGCATTTTCATGGAGGATGGCAGCTGCAAACATCTGGAATGTTTAAAAGAAGGCTGTGATTCGACATGCTCTTGCTCATGGGCTTGATGCGTTAAGCTTTGCTGATTGCTGCCTGCCAAGGCAGGTAGTAAACTAACATCTGCAGCCCTTGATCAAAAGCAGGGCTTGTACTGTGCTACATGTAATTTCAACGTAACATAAGACAGTGTCCTCTCCGAAGACCGTACTGTCTACAATAGTGTTAGTGCTGAGTATTTGTCTATGTGTGGAGGCTTCTGCATAATACAGAGCCATGCAGTATCGTTCTTTTCATAGCACGATGAAACTTAGCAGCTAGGAGAAAGCTCTTTCAGTGCTCAAGATTCAGGAAAGAAAAATTAGATTGGCAGGGTAAAGAGCAGGTATAGCCAACATGCAGTGCTTAAAATGATATACTTGAAAGGAAGTTCAGAGCTGCTGTTCCGGTTATTTCATTATATTTCTTCTGCCCCACTCTGCAGTCTTTCTTCTGGGTATACAGAACAGTTGACCTTATTAGAAAACAAGAACAATGTGTTTCAAGGGTCAAGAGGTCATGGAGACCAAAACCAGAGATGCCATCTCCCATAAAACTGCGATACTCCCTGGCTGACTCCTTAGCTGGCTCATGGTATATGCAAAGAACAACCTCCAGTCAGCTAGCCTGTGGGGCCAGTCATTTAGCTCACTTCGACCTTCTGCCTTAAAAAGGATCAGGTTTGCTGGGCTGTAACTGGCACAGTGCCTGCTTTTTTCCTAGTTTTAAATGTTTGTCTTGCAGGATCAAGTCCTAGTTGAATAATTATGCTTTCCAGAATTACACAGATAGATTGGCCTTAACTAGATAATGTCAACATTTGCTACAGTGTCAAGTTCTTAATAAACTGAGGGCCATCAAAACTGTGGTGTTTTTTCTAAACATTAGTTTCCATCATTGTCATTTTTTAATGATTTTCAAAGGAAACTGTATATTCTGCTGAAAGTCAGTAGCTTCCCTTTGCAAAGCTTGGTTCACTCTGTCTCTGCATGCTGTGAACATATACGTTACATGCTGTGGATACAGTTGCTTCCAGACGCTGTCACAGCATACTACCCGTATCTTGCTATAGGTTCTCTCAGTATATTTGGGAATAGCTTGCACCACAAATGCATCTCAGTATCAGGGAATCTTGGGTGTGTGACTTCCCCTGGTATGGCATCATACGATATAGTCACCATACAAGGCGGAAACAACAATTAAAATTTATGTTATCCATTTAAATATAAATGATTTTATTAAGATTTACTTTGAAAATATAATATGACTGACAACCAGTCATTATTTTAAATAACTTTTGAAGCTAACAGCAGTGGACACTGTGTGTGTGTATGCTCGTGTGTGCAGGGGTCTTTTGTAATGCTTGGAGGTTGCTTAGCTGACACCCCAAATCAGGGAGCATTGTTTTTCAAACTAATTTTTATTGTCATCCAGTTTATTCTTTTCCTCATGCAATGTGTGCCTTGTATCAATCTGAGACTAAAATACTGCAAAAACAAAAAAGGTAATGGCACTTTCCACAGTATTTCAAAAGGTTTTTAAGTGGAAAAAGGTATTTAGTATTTTTAATAAGCATCTTCAATACTATTGAGTTGGTTTCTTTGTTCATATCACAAGATTAATTATGCTGTCAAGCACTTTCAAGGCCTGCTTAACAAAGATTCAGTGATATAATGGTTTGCTTCGCATTGCCTTTTTTCTGCATAGCAATCACAATCAGCATTAGACAATTTAAAACCCTTTCACAAGCCGGAAGTTCTGAAGAGCCTTTTAATCAACAAAAGTAATTTTGCAAACAACTAGATACAGCGTTTTTCATATTAACTAACTTGTGTTAAACTCTGCTATATGCTTGAATCTCTGGTTCTGGTAATGGATTATTCAGATATGCAAGAGACAAAAAGTGGGGAACACAATTAGCACAATATGCAGTTTGCACCCCATGAAAATTGTAATCTCATACCATTCTCTAGCTTAATATAAATATGGTATTAGTACTTCACTGCAGTTTCATATATTTTAATTTTCCCTTAATATGCTGTTCTTGTATAATCACTTAAAATATTTTTAAAAAAAAAAAAAAAAAAGCCTGGAAATTTAATTCTTGTTGTTTTAAGGGAGACCACTATTTCTATAGGACAGGTTAGAAATCAAATCGTAATACACTCTGAGGTTCTGAAATTCAAGTTAAAATAGGAAAATCTGTTTAGAAACTTGCCTTCTAAAATCAGTAGGGATTTAAAAATCATTCTTTATACAGTAATTTTATTGCCATATAGCATGATAAGAAATCCCACATGATTTAAAAACACTTATTTGATGGAGAGACTGTAAAAGCAAAAACATACTACATGATGACTATTTTTTTTGTCAAGCACATTTATAAATGAAACTAACCTGTTAATGACACCTTTAAAACACTCATTTTTTTCTAAACTGCTAGAAGCATTAATTTGTACCATTGCTGCATGTGGTAATTAGCAACTTCAGCAGTGATTTTGTCTGCCCTAAACCTTTCGTGTTTGACACTATTCCAATCTGGGAGAGGAGTGACCCTGGGATACAGTGCTACAGGACAAGTGGAGCAAATCCTGTCACAAGAAATAACAGGGTCAGAAGACATTGCTAATGAAGTCATAGCAACTGGTTTAAAGAGCCAATCAGAGAAGGCAACAATCTGTAAATGAGGATATAATTAGCAGAAAAAATAACATGCTTTGGTTGGATTCTAGGGGAGCCAGTAATGAAGGCAATGACTGGATATTGAGAGAGATTCCAAAAGATTAGAGCAAACATTGTGCAACAAAGAATAGCTAATTAGCAAAAAAGTGAATATGCCTTAATTAGAAGGAAAATATGTGATTGAAAGACATGGAGCAGGCTTTTAATATGAATACAATAATGAATGTTAGCCCAAATCTCCATGATGTAGAAAAAGTCCTATCTTCACTTTTTTTTGCCTTTACCATTTTGATGAATGGTCGTGAAGAAGATGGACTGTAAATTCATGTATTTGCCATGACATTAATGCTATTAAAACAAACAATTTTGAGACAGTAATTTAATGGGTTTCCACCCAATTTACACATATACTAACCCCTACCACAGCACTGCAGACAAAGCAGTACTGTGGGTTTTGGCTGGCCTTAAAGTTCTTATGATGTGAAGAAGTTGTTATTAAAAGAATTTCAGGTAGGTGTCCTGTGACATATGAGCTAATGCTTGGTCCAGATATCCCCCTAATAGGATGAAACCCCACATGTTTCTTCATACAGAAAAATAATCCATGGGGCTAGGGCCCTGACTGTGTGTACATAACTACTACATTGCTACAACTTGCATTTATTTGTTGCTGTTCCTGTTGTGGTTTGGTGGGTTTTTTTGAAGTAGGGGCTGATCCAAAATTCATTAAATGCAAAGAAAAAGCCTCCAATAACTTCACTAGCTTCTAGATCAGACTCTGAGTGAGCAGAAACCCTGGAAATTTTATTAGTAAAAATTAAACATGTTATTATCCTGAACATAATAGACCCAAATAGAAGAATCCCATAATGGATTGTGCCAGTACAGTATATGTACAGTATTTATGGCTAGCAGTGATGAAAAGTATAATATTCTACTGCTTATCATTTTATTACAATAGAAAAATCAGGACTCTAACTTGCTAATAATTTTTCACTTTTATAGACATCTAAATGATATTATATTTCCTCCCTTTTTTTCTTTTTACAAAATGGTTCTAGGATATTGATTGTCATTTATTTTTACTCATGATATTTAATTGTCATAATTAGCAATCCATGTCTCATTCCCTATCTTAAAAATATCCTGTCAATTTTATAGCATATTTATAGATTAATTTAAATGTATAATTTAATTTATTACTGCATACCTTTGGTTTGTCTGTAACATTAAAATACTTATGGTACAGAATATTTTAATTAAAACTATTCATCAAATGAAGTCCAGGTAGCATCCTTATCCTTGTTTGCAGTAGGGGGTTCTGGCAGTGAAAGCAAGAAAATAATGGGTCAATTAAAAAAAAAATCTAAATATAGCTTTTTCAAAGATCCGATTGCTTAATTCAAGGTAAAAAAAAAAAAAAAAAGGAAAGAAAAAAAAGATGTGTTTGTCAATGGATTCCACAAATTAAATTATGATAATTTTTTTCCCCTTGCAAACATCAAATCTGCTAAAGTCAGGGCCAGAGCAGAAGTAAAACTAGATGAGAAATGGGCTTGAATTTTCATGTGTGACATATCTCAATTTGACACTCAGTGTCTGCAGGAAATCGGGATACTGTTTTCAGAAGGTTCTTCTTGTGAAATGAACTGTACTATTAATTTTTTCTAACACTGGGAAATTCACCCTCTATTTATGAGAATCAAAGTATTTACCCTTTTAGGTCAAATGTTTTCTCGTATTTAAAAAAAAAACTTTTAATGATATTTCTAATAAACCAAGAGTTATTAGTTTGCTGTGCTAGGGAGAAAATACAGCAGAACAGTGTGATCAAAATACTACCTCTAGCGTAACTGAATCAAGGTTTTGCTGCAGCTCTCAGTTGACAGTAAGTCTACCATTCTTTTACCATGTATGCTATTAATTCACTTTCCAGAACTGTCAGGTACCCCGAGAGTAAGAGAAATATACTAAAAATATCAATGTATTTCTCTTCTTCCTTTAGCTAATGTATCTCCACTGATGCTATTTTAAATTAAGCAATGAAGTAGTGTTGAAAGTTCTGACTGGCTCTGATAACAAAATGGATTAAAAAAAATTAACCAGTTACAAAAAAAATAAAAAGAAATAGAATCAGCTGACAACTTAATTGTTCAGCTTGTATGCAAATATTCTGACAATAATTTGCCAATGCTTTTGAATATAAGTTTAGGAACACATAATTATAACATTAATTGTTTCTTGTGCTTTAATTCTAGGTTTCTGTCACAAAACAGAAGGCTTAACTGTAATCATGAGGAAATATAAAAAGTATATTCATTTTGTATTCAATTAGCTTTAAGCATATTCCAGTGCAGTGCAGTATTACAATAATTATTTATGTTAATCTACAGAGTAAGATACAGTACGTTGGCATAATAAATTGTCTTTATGCTGCGTAGCAATGCCTTTTGAATCACCTTCTGTATTCACAAACAAGAGCAACTACCTCAATGTAGTAGTTGTCAGATTGCAGGATAAAGACAATGAATTAGTGACATGTAGGGAAGATGCAGCCCTATGAAATCCACCATTCATATCACTATTTGTTTCTAAAACTATGCCATAATAAAATTGAATATCTGAGCCTGAGTCTGAAGTGAGAAGAGAGGAGATGATGCTGAAAGGCTGGATTGGAATTTGGCCTGAATTTTCTCTTCTTATTCCAACTCTGAATGCTAAATTAATCACTCAGATTTATATGAAGGTGAAAGCTACACAACATCTTCATCAAGGAAAAATAGGGTTACAATTCAATAAAATGTGTGGTAATACTTTATTGACTAATGAATATACAGCTCCTTCTGACTGCTATATTTTACTATCGAGGACTGTAACAGCACTGCAATTACATTACTAGTATTTGCTAAAGATACGTCTGTCTCTTCTCCTGATCTTAAAACATGCTTTGAAAAAGCCAGGAAGTAGGAGAAGGCCAAGAGAAAGCAGGTTATGCACCGTCCCAGAGTCTTGTGGGGAAATTAGCCATTCACAGATAATAACAGTGCAAACAAGTTGATGCTGCTATTTTTAAACAAGCTGTTATTATTGACTAACAGAGGTTGCTGTAGGTGGGATGTTGTTAATGACAAAAGCTCTGGAACAGTAGAATTGCTACTAATCCATGCACTAGAGAGCCTGATACTGAGAAACACCTAAGTGCAGAATTAAACAGTCCTCTAAAATCATTTCTGCTGCATACTTGATAAGGAGTCATAGCATCCTAAGCAGACCTTTTTCTTTTTCAGAAATCTCTATCCACAGAGATCCCATATTACTCCATTCACAGATTAGAGGGATGAGGAAATCCTCAGGGGGTTATTAGCGCAGCTTTCAAAAGGAAAGGAACCCAATCACTTTGAAACAGGCAAAAAACATTCTGCGACAAGCTATTTGGGGGCCCACCCAGGAAAAAAAGGTCATGCTGTGATCCTTAAGCAGATATGTGAGCATGTAGCACCTTGGAGTACTCTAGCTGACGGAAGTCAACTGTTGTGTGAAACTTTTTTTGGCATTGTGCAGATGAACAGCCTGCACTGAACAGTCCTTTGTTTTCTCCACTATTTATCAGATCCCATTTTCTTTTTTCTGGTCGCTCTCTTAGCCCACAGAGGCATGGTGTGAGGAGGCCAGCCTCCTCTGAGGTCCTGAGCAAATCTGCTTGGTCGTGAAGTCATTTGGAAGCTCTGTGGGGGAGCTACATTTGTTATTCAGTACAGCCAGTTGTGAACATGCCTGCTGACCGCATCCATTTCCCCAGTGAGTAAGTCTCTCCCTAAAATCAGAGGCAGAGGAGCTGTGATGTGCTTTCTTTTTAATACCTCTGCAACTTCAGGTTATAAGCATCTGAGTCTTGGCCCAGGGATTGCTACAGTTCTTGCTTTCTGTATGTATTTGATATATCTAATAGCTAGATACAGTTTGGTCTGGAAATTACTCCAGAAATATGCAAAATGTGTTAGTTTTATTTTATCAGTTTTCCTTAGAAAGAACTTATGACGCTTCGACCTGAGTTTGGGATGTAAATCGGTTTTAAAAACAGTTGCCGAAAATTAGTGAGATTAACTTAGGTTTTTCTTTAAACCATAAACCTCTCAAAAATTGGAATTTTCCATAATTTGAAATCAAATTAATAAATCAGCTTACATAATTCAGCCTTGAGTTTCTGAAAAGATTTGTGAACTCTAACAGCTCTTTCAACAGGCCTGTTCTGCATTTTGAGTTTCTAATGCAATGTAATCCAAGTGAGATTTATCTGACTTCACATTTCGTTGCAAACGTTCACAGCTCAAAGCTATTACCTGACTGTCTTCCGTATCAGGCCATTTATGTATCTAAAACACTGGCATCTGTTTAATATTTTATTGCTTTAAAAATATCTTTGTTGTTCAGATATAATCTCGCTCTAACATTTTCATGAATAGAGTCTTTAATTTATTCTTTCTGCAGAGCTGAGGACATGTACCCTTGTGTAAACAAAATCAACTATGAGTTGACCCGTAATCTGCTTTGCAAGAAAATTATATAATAGGAACTTTTCTTTCAGAATGGGTGGTGTTTTAATTTGTTTTAAATTTTTCTTAATTTTTCTAATGTTTCTGAGTATTTTTCTCGATTGCAAACAAGAAACGACTAATGCCTTGTGACACTTTGTATTGAACTTCAAAAATAATACATTAAAAACACCCATAACTGCTTTCAGCTTTAGGCCCTAACAGTTTATATTATTACTGATACATTAATTCTTAAGAAGTTTGAAATTTTTACAGGTCTCTCCATTATTAAAAATGCATAACTCTTACATACCCTATCAATCCATATACTGTAGATTACTTTATCAAGGAAGGAAATGTAATCATCCCTATTTTATACACAAATTAATGCCACAGTAAATGAAGTCATAAAGGAAGTAGAGGTTCTACACAAAGATGACTGACAAAACCAAAATTCTGTTGCCTACATTACTTTCCAATTTGATCTGTCTCAAATTAAGACACGGCTAAATTTCTTTTGGATTCTTTGGATACAGGGCTGCCAAAATAGTAGCAAATTTGGCGTAATAAAACAGAAGGGGAACAACTTTACAGCAAACCTGCTTCAAACAAAGCTCAGAATCAGAGAGGCAGGGACAACCTTAAAGCAAAACCTTACAGTATAGTACAGTACAGCTTTTCATGAACCAGCATGTAGAATAGACATAATACATAGATGTATAGAGACAGATGGATGGTTGGATATGGCTATCTATCTACAGGTAGATGCCTTGGTCAAATTGTCAAGAGGTCCATGGCACCTGCCTATCAATGAGCGTGAAGTGATTCTAAACCCAGCAAGTTGCTTCGTTCCCCTTAGCAGGAAAAAGGCTTTAGTTACTGACACAGTTGGAGCACTTGGAGCTCAGGAGAATTTCTCTGTCTTCATTGTGCTTGGATATGGGCTTTGTAGTGCTGTCTTTTTCCTGATAAGCAGCATCTAACATATGAGCACCTTCCAGAACTGAAATAGCCAAGGACAGGCTGAGAATGCTCATGGTTTCTAATCAGTACCTGCTTATGTCAAGGCTCAAGAAGGGCAGGAGGAGCTGGATGAAGTCCAGCACGAGCCTCCTCTTTTCATTGTTTTAGCAACTCCAGCCCTCCAAACCTTGTGCCCAGGATCTAGTCCAGAAGATCTGTGTGTCCTCAGGCAAGATAATGTCTGCTAGGAGCTGTAGTGCAAAACTTGCGTGAGGCTGCTCTGCTTGGCAAGCTCTGCAAAAGGAGGACTCACCTCTCCCTTCCCTGTATCTCTGTGGCTCCCCAGAGCACTGCTGGTGCTGCGAGCCGCCTGGTTGCAAGCACAGTGAGAGCAGCAGAGCTTGAATTTACAGCTCAACAGTAAGGATAGAATCAACATCTATTATGTGATGTCCTTTATTTACATCAGGATTGGAGGGGGGGAGGGAAGGCTTCATGAGGATGAGATGAAATGGGTAATTGCTGACAAAACAGTAAAGCCATCAGCTAGCACATGTCTAGCATGATAAAGAAAAAACAGTGCCTGACTCTTTGTAAGGCAGGGGAAATCTTCCCAAGAAATCACTGCTGTTTGCTTTCTTTCACCAAAGATTCAGTCTTGTGGGCAGTGCTTCAGGCAGAGCTTCTAACAGACAAACTCTCAGTCATGAGAAGAGGCTAAGTTCAAGTGTGACTTCAAGTGACTACATTGAACCAATCAGAAACAATATGTACTCATCTAGTGAAAGAATACATAGGACATCATGTGATAGAATTGGAATTATATGACAACAATTTGATAGAAAATGGAGAAGTGAGCTGCTGAAGTTGACACAGGAGAGAAATGCAGAACAAATCAACAGCTGAAATGAAAAACATTAAAAAGGAACTCTAAATCTAAAATAAAATGGATATTTTTTTAAAAAAAGCTAATGTCTGAAATGCTAAAATAGAAAATTGTTCATTTGTGAGCTAAAAAATATTTTAATTTAAAGAATATTTCAAATATAGTTGTTATTCATAATTTGCAAATGGTCAATTGAAATAAAAGTTGTGTGTATTGAAACTGCAGCGAAAATGTTTCAGGAAAATTTTAAGGAAAGGAAAGCAAGGAAAATTTTATGAAAATTCACAAAAGGATTTTGAAAACAGATCACAGAAATAATTGATATAAGAAATTAACTGTACTGCTAGCCCTGGTACCATGGTACTATTAACACTGTGAAAACTAAAAAGGTTGGAATACAATCCAAATGTCAGTTTCCCAGGAACACGTACCTCTGTCAAAATACTTGGGGATAGTCATCTTCCAAAAAAAGTCAGGTCTCTGTGGCTAAACTGCCAGTGCTCACAGATGAAGAAAAGAAGAAAATTTTGTCTGAAACTGAAAGACTTCCAGTATCTAGTTTTGGAATATGACTGTATGAAACACCAGCACTAGGTGTCTATTTCTTCAGCCCAGCACATTTCAATACATTTGCTAGAATAAACAATGAATGAGAAGGTGCTCAGATGCAGAGTCAATAGGGAACTTTCCATTTCTGCCTGCTTGTCTGAATGTGATTTTGCACATCTTTCAGCTAAATCAGAGATCCAGATGGAAAATTCATTACTTAAGGAGATCAAATGAATTTGTGACACTCCCTGGAGACTTTGTGCCCATAAACCATCTACGTAGTCTTTCTTTTCTGACAGATATAAGACATAATTTAAATTTAATGTATACTTCAAGTATTATTAAATTTAAGTTACTAATATGTTACAAATATCCTGTATTTTCTTTCTTCTGTTTCACATCTATGGTTTATACAACACATAGAAAATACTGGGAGGGGAAAACCAGTGTACACAAATTTGCATGCTTTGCCCATACAGTTGTATCAATTTGCTTCTTTTAGAAGATAGATATCTTACAGGAAAAGAAAATTCCGTTTGTTTTTACAAGTCATGGAAGCTTCAAAGAGGAATAAGCATACAAGAGTAAAAGGAGGCAGATATGGAGACATAAAAGAGATGAGATAAAAAAAATGTTGTTGTGTCTACATTAAAATCATAAAACATTTTCACACTGTTAGAATTTACATCTAGCATGTCCTCCATGTGAATGAATACCTTCACTCCTGTCTTTTGTTTCTCCTGAATTTCCAGCCCCCTACAGACGCGTGGTGGTGGACAGGTAGGGAGCTCTGATCTTAATGGACTGGGATTTCTAAGGATTTCTCATTTATGCATATATCAGAATGATTCATATTCCACCTTTTGATTATATCTTTAGAGATAACTTCTAAACAGAAACTAAAAAATATTAATATTAAATTGTAGATTTTTCAGTAACTGAATTTTCACTTTCAAATCATTTTGTATCCCTTTGTCTCATTGATCAGTTATTTCCCAATAAGTCAATTGATTAGACTTTTAAAATTGATTAGACTTTTAGAAAAAAATCAAATATTTGGACCTGAAGAACAGGGCTCAGTTGTAACTCCTTTTCTTACATTCGCCAGGAATGTTAGTACTGCTGAAAAGACTTTAAAAATTTATTCCAGTTGGATTTGCTTTAATCACATATCATGGCTAGAAGGGAGCTTGTTCTTCTCTTCATCTAAAATCAGAATTTTGTATGGAGACCCCTCAGGGTGTGCAATTGGCCTTACTGTGAAGATAGGAGGAAGGAAACCATCATTCCTTGGATACTAGCGGGAAGGACAGGACACTGGCCTTTAATAGCATTGCATATCTGCTTTTGTGGTCTTTCACACAGCAGCTTTGGAGGCAGATGAGATGACACTTTCAGGGGCTTGCCTCAGGTGAAACCAAGGAGTAGTACTTGCAAGAGCAACCTCTGTTCTGCAAAAAATAAAGGAGCTATCTGTGTTCCTCTGTACTCCTGCATCTCTTCCTCTCCTCTTCTAGAAAGGAAGTAGGGAGAAAGAATAAATATATGGAGGCAAACATCCATTCTTTTACTTTCAACATCTTTTACTGAAGAAGGGGAGGTGGGAACAAAGAATTATTAGTAGGACAAACTTAAATGTAGAGAAATGGAAATAAATGTTTCCCCATAACTGTTACAGAGGAAATATTTTCTTTTGAACAACTATTTGCCTAAATTGAAATAACATAGCTGTTCTTAAATAAGAGAATTTCGATGTATATAATCTTTCCATAATTGTATTGTTAGCAATAATATTATTTTCTTACCCCTGCAAGAATGTGTCATATACAAGTTCATTTTAAAATGCTATGCAATGACAAGTTGAAGAAAATTGTGTGCATTTTATTTTTTTTTACCAGTATATCACCTGTATTCTATATCCTTGTTTGTTGGAAAAGAATGGTTCCATGTCTGTATCCCCAAATCAGTGTTCAGGTATTCTTACTAATTGATAAGGTGGTTCTACACAATAGCTGAGAAAACACTGTTGACTTTTCTTCTACATTTTCATCTATCTGGACCTGTCCAGTTTTTTCTGGAAGATAATAACTGAGAAATCAGACAGCTCCTCATGTTTTTTTCTTAAATGAGGGAAAAGGACAGATAAAAGATGTATTTTAATTTTCAAATTTTCCTTAAAGAAACATTTTTATAGATAATTCCTTTCTGTTCATTTTTAAGAGGATTTCAATGCTGCCTGTTTCCAGTATCTTTAAAGGAAATGGATGGAGAACATCGTGTTCCTAAGCTTTGGGAAAATCTGTTCCAGGATCTTACTCTGTAGATGGACTTTCTCAGTGCTGCACCAGGTAAAACAATCCTTGCCACTGTGAACCCACTTTTTCACTGTTCAAACATTGCGCTTTATGGTTTTACTTTGTGTATAATTCTTATTACAGTAGTTATGAGAAAATTCTTGTTACACTAGTTATACTCTACGGTTATGTTTTCGTGATATGTGAAATAGTCCTGAAGCAAGTCCAAGCAATCCTGAATTTTGAATTCGGACTTCAAATCTGGCTCTGAACTTCTTATTTATTTGCTTAAATATAAAATAATAAAGCTGTCTGTCCAAGTCTCTAAAAGCATAACATCTTTAATTATACGGTCAATTAAATTAGATTAAACCTTAGTAGAACTGAAGTCAGTTCCAAAGGAACTAACCATTGCTTTTCATCCCTTCGCATCTTAGTCCCCCTAATCAAACAGATGTCTTTTGCTGCATCCCTGGAGAGGCCCTAAATGTGGGCTGTTTTGGATTATAAGGAGCAAGTTCTAGAGTCTCATGGGCTTCAGAGAGAAAGCCATAGACTCCTCATCCTGTTCTGTGTAATGAGGAATATAGCATAGTTGTTTCTGCTAACTGCAGCTGTTACAGGGTGGCAGAGGGAAAGAAATGATGGTAGGCTGGTCTCACACTTCTTGGGTATCTACTTGGTTATGCATCATATCTCATGTCAGATAAATGTGCAGTGGGTCAAACCGGGATCAAGGTGCTTGTGTGGAGATGAGACAGTTCTTAGCAAACTGTTGAAGTTCGATGAACAAGCATCTGATTGTCACATGATGGAAGTACTGATAGCAGAGACAAAAGTGCCGTGTGGAAGAAGTGGCTCAAATCTATCTCTAGAGCAAAACGCACACTAATGGTGATCTGTGGCCAGTGACGTTGAGTGCCTGTGAATTTCCACAATGTCCATAGGATCCAGTGGGTACTTGCCACTTTTGAACTCAGTTGTTTTTGCCAAATTCCCTGTGTTTTCTGTGATTAGTCCTATACAGAGCATTGGCATTCCTCTGAAGATTCCCAGGATAGATCCCAATGTGTGTATCTGCTGACCTAATTAGCTCGCCTGAGAAGCAAGACAGATTAGCTGTCTCGAGCCAGAGGCACATGCTAATAGAGCTAGGAGATAGCTTTATTCCATACAGCTGTATCCTTAGAGCCAGATTCAAAGGTCTTTAACACCCACAGAAAGATTCCCATTTACTTCAGTGAAAGTGGCATAAGGCCCTGAGCTTTGAAACTGTTTGTCTCAGAATGTAATGTACCTTGGTGTCAAACATGGCTGTGCCTAAGAGCAAAATATTAACCTATAGTAACAGTACTTTGCACTTACCTAGCAGCTCTCAAATAATCATCTCTGTGCACTTTAATTAATTAACCTTTACAACAACATCTCTTTGAGGGTTAGCTAAGGATCAGAACTGAGTGATGAGTTTAAAAAAAATCTCTAATTATTCATTTATAGTGAGACTATTTTTTGAGTGGATTTGTGTCCTCTTTCAGATTTGCTTTCTGATAACACTGTTTCTAAAACCATCTTTTAATCATAAATACTTAAATATTCATCAAACAAATATGGGGATTCATGCTTTTACTGACATACTATTGTGTAACAGTTCATTGCTTTTCCCTTTTACTCCTCCTCCTCTCACTGCACCTGCTGCCTCTTTCCCCATATAGAATCATAGAATAGTTTGGGTTGGAAGGGACTTTTAAAGGTCATCTAGTCCAACCCCCCTGCAATGAGCAGGAACATCTTCAACTGGATCAGGTTGCTCAGAGTCCCCTCCAACCTGACCTTGCATGTTTCAGGAGACAGGGCATCTACCACTTCTCTGGGCAGCCTGTTCCAGTGTTTCACCACCCTCATTGTAAAAAATTTCTTCCTTATACCTAGTCTGAATCTACCCTCTTTTAGTTTAAAAACATTACCCCTTGTCCTATTGCTACAGACCTTACTAAAAATTCTGTCCCCATCTTTCTTATGAGCCCCCTTTAAGTATTGAAATGTCACAATAAGGTCTCCCCAGAGCCTTCTGTTCTCCAGGCTGAACAACCCGAACTCTCTCAGCCTTTCTTCATAGGAGAGGTGTTCCATCTCTCTGATCATTTTTGTGGCCCTCCTCTGGACCTGCTCCAACAAGTCCATGTGTTTCCTGTGCTGAGGACTCCAGAGCTGGAAGCTGGAAGCAGTACTGCAGGTTGAGTCTCACAAGAGCGGAGTAGAGGGGCAAACTCACCTCCCTTGACCTGCTGGCCATGCTTCTTTTGATGCAGCCCAGGATACAGTTGGCTTTTTGGGCTGCAAGCATAAATTGTCACCTCATGTCCAAATCTTTTCATCTACCAGTACCCACAAGTCCTTGTCCGCAGGGCTGCTCTCAATCCCTTCATCCCCCAGTCCGTATTGATACCAAGGGTTGCCCTGACTCAGGTGCAGGACCTTGGACTTGGCCTTGTTGAACCTCATGAGGTTCACATGAGCCCACTTCTCAAGCTTGTATCCCTTAATCATCTTCTAGTGTGTCCTCACTGTTCCCTATTAAGGCAATGCTGATTCCTAAACCTATTTGCTCCAGTATCAAATCCAAAATATTAAGCTAGCCAAAATCACTGATGTGTTGCATTGAACTGGTGAGCAAAGGTGTACAAGTAGAGGAAAACACACCAGACCTCTTGACTAAACATATTGCGTAAGGCTCAGAGTTTCATTAACAGCTTTTTAGGAAGTTGGTCATAAATCAAAGACAACTCAAAGACATTTGTGAATGCTTGTGAATAATCATTTCCCTATGAGTTTTACATTCCTTAGAAATGGATATTAAATCAGTGGTAGATATGTGCAGAATCTAGGAGTCCTGATATTTGTTATCTTGTCCTGACTTTAAATAGCACCGTCTCCCTTATCCGTATGTTAAAATAACATAACATGTAGACTTGTTCTAGAAGAAAAAATCCTTAATTACTTATGATTGTTAGAGTTTAGGTAATGTTTTAAATATTCTGCTGGAGACTAAAATTCAGAGTGAAAAGAATACAGAAATATCAGACTAAAGTGGCTCTGTTGGACTTAAACCAGTAACAGTAACTGAAAAAAATTTTGGAAGAGAATTTTGATTCTCCACCTCCCTTTTCTATGACTTAGAATTGATGAAGTTCCTTTTCATTATAAGTATATTGCGACAGGGTAGCGATTGATTATTGCTATTAAGTTTGTCAAGAAAAAAGGATTCCTTGTGTTTCTTTCATTTCAAATGTTTAATTCCTGGGAATTATTAGATAATGCATCTTGAACTATGTTAGCTTATTCAGGTTTGTGGTTGATCTGATAGCCATGTTCCACTAATCGCATGTGCCATCTGGCCGTAGTTCCATTTGGATCGTGTTTAGCCATTAGCTGCTAAAAAGACTTATGGTCATTTATCTTAGTGAATCAGACAGCATCTAAATATGGATGGAAGCGTTCACCAAACTGGAGTTTAGCATTATTTTTATAAGGCACTAAAGGTCTTTTTCTTTAGAGGCTAATTTGGTTGTTTTTTTTTTTACTCAACACATTCACTTTTAGTCTTACATTTTTAATTGCTATATTACAAAGATTACATGTTGTTTGTCTGTTTTTACTGAGTCATTATATAATGACCCTGTGCTAAGATTTCTCTTGAAGACTAAATGTTCCTTATTGTTCTATTGTTTCATTTAAAAGAACAATCATTGGTGACATGTAAATGAGTAAAGTTTTATAAAAATAACTTGGAATAAATTTTTAATAAGAGGTATTATTATCCTTTGACTCATAGCAAGTCATTCATAAACACCATTAAATCCTGATAATTATAGCTGTAGCTGCAGGGTTACTACCTTTACAGTCCTTATGCAGACTTCATTTAGAGGTCCAGTGGGGACACACATACAACTGCTACAAAATGTTACTATTAACGGTTTCCTTTGGAACAGTATTGTGCTAGATTAAACATCCACTCATGAAACAAAAATGTTTATAGGTTATCTAATAGCTAAACATTCTGTGACTTAAAGTAAACTCTTTAGCTTTGGATTCCAGATTTTAGGACTTGCACAATTTTCTTTTTTCTTCTGTATACAACATGAAATATAGCGATTCTGTAATGCAGAAAAGAGCTCAGCAATTTTCTCTGAATAATGCAGCAATCACCATTTTCCCCAAAGTAAATTGGACTGTTTTGGTTTATAAAGCTGCTTAATAACTTGCACAGTACCTCCTTTTCTTCTTTGCCCTCTTGTTGCTCAGTTTCTGAACTACCTTCTTGAATAGAATGGATGTTGGTACTTACTAGATATCACTTTCAGCTTCATGTCTCAGGAAATACATGCTAATATATTTCCAGGAAATTTCTGGTCTAGAGGTAAACAAACACAACTCTTGTTCTTCTAGAAAATAATCTAGACATCATTTTTGGAGCTGCATAGGCTCTTTTGAGTATCTTCTAATATAAATCCTTTCCAGGGACACCTAACAGAAAGGATTTTTAGGAAGATCAGTACTGTTGTATCTCCAAACTCTGCTCTGTCCTAAAACAAAGATCTCCCAAGATTTATTTAAACTCCAGTATGCAGTGGAATTTATACCATCTCTTTTTGCTAATACCGATTTCCTTTTTCCAATGTAGTTTACTTACTTTTCCCTAGATTCTTAATTGTCACTAATTAGACAAGCTAAGCATGAAGCACAGTGCTAGTTCTCGGGACCTAGAGTACTTAGCTCTGAGGTTCTTTTTTTTCACCTGCTTCATGCTCCATGCGAGCAGTCCCTGCCAGGGGCTGTATATCTTCCTAGATGGCCAGCTATCTCCCAGTCCATCCTTTGTACCATCACCCAGACTGTGTACTGTTCCCTTCTAATTGCTGCCATTCAGTTTGGTGATTAATCAAGCATGACATCAGCAGGATTTAGACCTGCCTTACTGTCACAGAGTGACTGACTGTACTGCACTGGAACTTGACAATATGGCCCTTGTCAGGCATTTGGTTTAAGTGATAATGGTGAGAATCGGTACTGTATTGACTCTCTGAAAAGATATCAAATGTATGTGAGGAACTGAGCTGATGTCAGCAAGCTACTATCATGGTACTACACCACTAGAAACTGCTTCCACCTGCTACTGATTTAACTTTTACACCACCTTTTTGCAGTCTTCCCACTACACTTTTACTTACTTCAATGGGCTTTGCCCTTGTTTTCTAGTGTAATTTTCCCTCAGAGCTGAGATTCTACATTATACCTTAAAAAAACCTGTGACAGAAAGAAAGAAATGTTTGGCAGTGCTTTAATTGAAGGCTGAGCCAGCCTTTTACGTTCTGACAGGTGTTAATACTGTTCTGCAATTTTGCAAATACTCTTCCACAGTTGGAGGACCCCAGATGGACAATATGACTTTTACAAATTAATGGCATTGTAATTAAAGATATTCCAGCATACCATAAAAGAATGCGGAAATGTTTGTTAAACAGAAAAGGTGTTTTGAAATGCTGTGATGAACTGATATACAAAACAGCTTCTAATTTGTTCTCCTTTTCTGGTACTAATTGCCAGTAGTCACTAGATAAGATTAGGCTGATGTGAAGTCATTGATATTAGGCAGCGGATAGTTATCTTTACAGGTGTATTTCTCATGGCCGTCAAAGAACTTTAATAAAAAGAAGGTGAATATTGTTAAAGAGCGATATTAAACAGGGAAATAAGTCCTTTTTATCTTTTTTACTGATGACCCTCACTTTTTCAAGGAGGGTGAAACACTGTTAAGATTTCAGGCATTAGCACAGCAAGTCTTGGTAAGATGGGATTTGAATAAACTCAGCTCCTCAGTTTGGAAAGACTCTTCCTTTTTCTGTGTAATAAGATTCCTAAAATCATTGCCCAAGTCCTTACCACTCATCTTTTAAAAAAACATTACCTGAAAATGAGCATTAAAATATTACTTCTAGAAGTTATTGAAAATATTTACTGCAGAATTTTTAGAAAGTAAAAGCGGGGATGATAAAAAAATGAAGGCTAGGGAGGGTAAAGCTCATTATGTGTATTCCTTAAGGCTTCTTTAAGGCCTCAAGTTGGGTAGCTAGCAAGCTAGAATATAAGTTTATATGTCTTAGTAAATCAGCGTAATGATTCTTTTCAGTGTTTTGGTGCAGCTCTCAGAATTTTGGAGTATTAATAGAAAATAATTCCTGTCTATTCCCTTTCTACATCCCTTAGGGAAAGATGCCTGCTTTTAAGGTTTGTGCATGTGCATATTTTGCTGAATTTATTTATTTATTTATTTTTACTTCTGCAAATTTTCAGAACTTTTGAAGGAATCTCTCTCTAGATTCATGATACTGGAAACAGTGGCAGCTGGAGGCTTCCTGGTAAAATTTCCTATTCTCAATTGCTCTTAAGAACATCTCATTCCTTTATTTAAATATACATGCTGGTTTACTGTATATTTATAGTCACTGCCAAATCCATTGTTTTTAATTATGAGACCACTAATAACAGGCTCTTGAAATCTTGGGAGCAGGAAGTCAGTTTAATAATGAATACAAGTCTCATATACTTGCTTTAATTCCTCCTCATTATTTATTAAACACCACCACTGTGGCCAGCCTGTATGAACCACAAACAAACATTGTCCCTTCAAGTCTTTGCCACTTAAGCAAGTATTAGTAACACAAGTGACCTAATGGAAATCTTAGGGTCTCACCGTAAAATATAGAGCACCCAACACCAGAAAGACGGAGCAAAGCATAGATGCCTCATTGTCTGTAACCTGCCAACTCTCTCCTTTTCTGACCAGGCACTTTTCTCTGACCAGGTATTTTCTCTGCTCCGAATTTTAATTAGTGATGGCATATTTTGAAGATGGGACATCCAGAAGTGCCGATAAAGCAGTAAGATGAGCAAATGAGTGTACACGTGCTGCACAACTACACAGTGACCTCACATGTGCTGAGTGTTGTACAATGATTTTCCTCATGACAGGGAGTTTGAAAACCTGTAGGTAATTTAGTGTTGTTCAATGTTTCTATGTGACTGATTTTGTTATGGTTTTGTTCTTAGTTGATTTTTCTGGTTTTTCTCACTTTGTTACTGAAAATGATTTTTTAAGTCTGAATTTTGAAATACATATTGGTTCACCATAATTTTGTTAGTACTGCTTTTGACATGCAGAATCTGGCGAGGCTAAAGAAATAGTAATTTATAGACTTAGTAAACAGTGTTCACTCGTGACCTTTCTGCACAAAGGCTGTCTGCTACAGAAGCCCTATTAAAGACTTCTAGATGCCTAATACAGTCCCTCTGTGTGTTGGTACTACAGTAGGTCAAGGAACTCCTTTTAGTCAGTATTGAGATTCACTTTGTAGTGGCATTTCAAAAAAGCTGGAGGAATTGCCCTATACTACATATACTTTATAATCGCTCATTTCAGTTCTTTTCAGGCTAACTGATTCTGTAATGTAAATAAAAAATTAAGGCTGTGATTTTAAACCAAGACATAACGGAGCAAAAGGAAAGTTTACATTTTACTCAGAAAATATACTTATTAAGACTGAACAACAAAACAAAATTTCTGAAATAGGTTGCTTTTTCATATTGAAGGAAAGATGTTTTTTAAAAACTCAAATTGCATTTAAGAATGCAAATATTGAGGCTTTATTTTAAACTCCTACAAGTAGTTAAACCTTCCTTGTTTTTTAAAACATAAATTATAGCAGAAAATACATGCAATACTGAAAAATAATCCAATTCTTTAGATTTTTGAAATAATTAGATATTGTCATGCAAATAACCATTTCATGTTTGTATGAACATGTAAATACAAAGCACCAATTAACCGTAGGGAAAATGCTACTGAAGAGACTGTGAAAAGTTGAAATTATAATTGTCAAGTAATCTTACTGAAAATTTTAGTAGTACCCGTGGAGTACTAGTTCATAGTGTGATGTCTGTGAATCACGAAATAAATCTTACTCATAAACATATGCATGCAGCACTGTAAGGCACTGAGCACTTTGTCTCTGAGACACTTAAATACCTGCTTACCTTAAAAGCAAAGCAGGTGTGTAAGTGCTTTGCTGGATCAGGGCCAGCGCCTTACAAGACTGACCTCAGAGGGCTGGGATCCCCCTCCTTGCCTCCTGGCGTGAAGATGACCTTGCTTACAGTAGAGTTGCATGGTTGCATGAAGCAACGGTTCTTCAGAAACACCCAGCGTTCAGGTACCATTTGAAGCATAGAATACTCTTTTCTTTTCATGCCTTTCTGGAGGAGAAGGTGGAGTGTTTGAGTCTTGAGAGAAAGGTGTGATGTATACAAAGTATTGTGCAGCATTTTACTTTGGAGTATAGGTTTCCACATTTTCCATTGTTCTTGCTTTTAAGTAGTTTATTCAGGTCAGATAGAAGGAAGTAAACTATTTTATGAGCACTTAGAAAATTACAGGGAACTTGCACTTTAAGCATGTTTCAGTACAAATTAGGAAACATAGGACAGGGTTCATACTAGGTCCTTTTGCTAAAAAAATATATTGTATTCCTGATTTTAATTTACTTTGTCTGAGACACAAGATGCTGAATATATAACAGGTCCACTCACTTTAGTTACATACATCAGATAATTTAGGGTTCAAGTTTTCCAGTTCATATTTCCAAAGCGTTTCTCGTTTTATAAGCATACCAGCCAATAGTAGACCTCTTAAACTGTCATTAGAACACCAGTCCTCAGCATAGCTCAGAGATACAGGAAGAAGTGTTCCAGCTTTTGCATACTACTGCATTGTTCTCATGGCCTTCACCATATACAGCATCATCTGTAAAACATAAAAACTAGAAAGAAGATGGTCAAAAATGCTCAGATTGTATTGTACCACTGTCTAGAGGGATAGAATTTAATTCACTTTTTCCAATTTTTGTGGTTTTGTATTTGGACTCAAGGCTTTTTTTACACATATAGTTCTATTGGTGTGTGAAGCACACTGACTCAGATAGTTTATTATACAAAAATACAGCAAATATAAGTCAAGGCAACAGGAAAATCTCACTGTGCATTATGTCTAATTGTTATTTATTGGCATGGGGTCCACAGCAGGCCTTACGGTTTTAAGAATTGTCTTCACAAAAATATCTTCTTTTAATTTTTGCAAATCACATTTTCAACTCTACATTGTGAAGAATGCAGAGCTTAGGATGATACCAGAAGACTTGACAGTATATTATGCCAGGGAGTGACAATTTAAAAAAAAAAAAAAATACAGTTCCAAGTGTAAGTTTAAAAATGTAACTAAAAGCCTTCATCAAAGTTTAAAGAGCTTCTTGCGCTTTTAGCATTTGCTTATTCTGATTTATTGACAATGACACACCTAGCAACAGTCATTCCTGCCGAAGCAGTGAAGTAATGGACTTTGGGAGAAAAGGGGAAAAACAAGTAGGTGCTGCACACAGGAGAGAGGCCGCTGATTACAGACCACTAATTTGTTATGCACTCTGGCAAATCAGCAGTGATTCATATGACAAATAAGGAGAAAAAATTAACAGCTGTCATGTTGTGATGTGTTAATTTCCTGACAGTCTCTGCACTGAAGCCAATTACTGATTTAAGGGCAGGGAGAGAGAGCCCTGTTCAAGCTTCTAATTAGGCTTCTTCAAGACTAAAAGGATAAAAGCAAAAATAAGAGCAAGAGAATGAAGCAGGTAGCCACAGCTTCATAAAGCATACATGCTTTTAAAGCCTCAATTAAATAGCTTTAAGCTTAAGTGTGTTTAAGACAAGAATTTAGAAACATTTATTCACTTTTATCCATGACCCTGTGTTTTAGTCTTTTGTGTAGTAATTGGGAGATACAGCAAACCCAAGAGTCTACGTTGCCCTCCTTCTACAGTTGTCCAGGTTCCTGGATGTAATCTCCTAGTAATACCTTTCTTTAGCAATGTCAACACCTGTTCATCAGCATGCTTTAGACGCAACCAGTAAAGGGACATCAACAAGTTTGCTAGTTCTTTTGACCCTAAGAAGGGTCCTTGTAATTTAAGGGAGACATAATTGCTGTTTAAAGGTTTGGCTCTGACTCCTGCCCTTATATAAGCAGTCCTTACCCTCATGAGAGGACCAAGTGAGGCTACATGAACAAGGACCTCTTGGCCGCTATATGTAGGGAGCTGAGCTAATTCTGTAAGCTACTGTGTGCCTTCACTTTGAAGCTAATTGGAAATGAGAGCGATCAGTATCTAGCATGATGGAGTCCAGTGCGAGGGAGGACCTGGAAAGAAACAGTTGTGCTGAGGAAATACCGAGGTAGCAGGTGATTCATGCTACGGCTACCATATGGTTTTGAAAGGAGCCTGACTCAGCCATAAAATGCGAAGTACTTTCCCCAACTGTCCCTAAAACAGGCAAATAAACTGGGTGTGGGATCAAGCATTCCAGTAAAGTAGCTGCTTTTGTAAGAAATATTTTATTTTCTTAATGTAATGCTTAAAAATTAAAACCAGGTTTCCTGTCGACCCACAATTTAAACCCACAGTATAAAATTATCAGCTGACTGTAAAGAGCTTTTGCCTCTTTTTTGGCATTTACTCAAAAGTGATGTGTGATATAAAAATCAGGAATTAGTCACTAAAAAGGAAGTATGGATTTGCTCCAAAAGGAAGGAGCGATTTCATCCACACAATATTTTTCATTTTTTATTTCATATTCAGATTCCTGGAGAGGGACTTTTACAGGTTGCTACCAAAGTTTTTCAGAACTCCATTCTGCTTCCTAAAAGGCAATTATAGAAAAAATTTTGAAAAATTCACTTGAATTTTAAAATGGGCAGCCATCTTTTATTTTTGCATGATAGCTCCCTTCATTTGGGTTTAAAATACAGTGCTCTCGAGCTTCATGAATGGGTAGAAAATAGGCAGAAATCTGGAGCAATGGCAGAAACACAACTTCCCAGGAAATTAAGCAGCAAATATGATGTGAATTCCTAAAATCACTGCACTTACCTTGGGAAAGACAGAAATGTATCTCATGAAGTACTGCAAAGAATCTTGTCTTTGATTTTGGTAGGAGCTAGATGGGTCCTTAGCAAGGATGCAGCCTAGAACAGCTGCTTGGCCCTGCTGCTGGACGTGAAAGCCTTAGCTTGGCCAACGGAGATCTCTAGTTTAATTACGTACTTAACCTTAAGTAAAGCACTTGGTTGGATATGTTTGGTCCTGTCCTTAAAATGAAGTGCTTGGGTCTGATTATGCTTTCTTTAGAGAGGTTTGCCTACATTGCAGGCTGCAGAGCTATGTAGATAAATTGTAAGCTAGGTCTGGGATAATCTGAGTGTTCTAAACTCTGTATTGTTACAGCTCAGCTTCTACCAGCAACCCAAAATCTCTGTGTGGTATTTGCACTACGCTTCAATCACTGCTGTAGACATAAAGGAGCAAAGTCCTGATGACTAGATGGGATCAATTGGAGAGCCAAGTGATGGTGGGGAAAATTAACTTAAAATATGTGTGCGATGTGTGCCCTAAACTTAATGCTACCAAATATAAATAAATACATACAAAGTCAATGTGGTAATTAAGTGACAGTGGAACAATACACAAGAGACTGTCTTTACTGGGGGAATCAGCTCACAGTAATTTTAAATCTACTGACTGCAATTCTTCCCCACCTTTATTAGGCAACTCTAGTTAATAATAATTTTTGTGGTCTCTGACCAATTACATGAGCAGGTTTTGTGCTTTTTTCTGCCTTTGAGGAATTTAGAAATCTAAATTAATATCATTAGTTCTTAACCTGCTAAAAGTTTGCACCATAACAGGATAGATGTTTATTTTTAATAGTTATTATTAATTTTAGTATATTTCATTACAAGTGATAGTAGGTATGCTATTGTAAGAGACAGTAAGACCTTTCTGACATTGATTTTGCTTGCAACTTCATCCTTATACTTGATGGGATGGATAAAAGTAATTCACTCTCTAGGCTTGCTCAGTCCTGATCTACTATCAATTCAATTGAAATATGTCCACATTGAGTGTATTATCTTTTTTGGAAGGATAACTAAGTGAATTAAGCACATGCAATACTTATCTTATCACTGTCCAAGCTAACTTATACTTTATTGATTTATAGTGCCCTTCATAAGCATAAAGGTGTTCTGCACTATTTTATGCACATGGACTGCTTCAAGAACCTTTGAAATGCAATCACTTCTGTCATTAATTTGCTTTCTTGATTGTGCCCATAGTCAACTGCTGGCTCAAAGCAGAGTCTTTCGAACCCTTTTCAAGATTCCTTACTACAGTCTGTGCTAGTTACAAGAGGCCAAATCCTGGAGTCCGTACCGATGTATTGCTTGACTTTGGGAGCATGGCAGACTTATGCATAAGCATGTTGAGTGTTGCTGTTCCTGGGCATGACTCCTGCTCTGTGCCTCCTACTCTGTAACATACTGACTTGTTCCTTGTGAGTAATGTTAGGCTGCAAAGGGGAAGCGGTGGAGCGGCGGGAAGGAGATGTGTATGATCTCTTGCAGGATCTACATGGATGCAGTAGGGGGTAGGATTCTTGCATGATCTTCCCAATTTCTTCTATAAAAGTAAGGGACAATCTGACTCTTGGGGCATATTTAGTCCTCATCCCAGGAAATCTGTCACTGAAGTCAGTGGGTGTTTTGCCTGAGTAAGTATTGAGTAAAGACTGAAGGCTTTGGCCTAACATTTATATCAAATATGGCCTTCCCAAATTCATTAATTCCCCTTTTAAAATTATATTGTCCATATCTCTTTTTACTGTCCCTGACCCCTTTTGCACACTGTCACCATTAACACTCCCAGTCACAGATATCTGGAAATGTATTCTATCATCAGTATTACATTCAACCTGACTCATATTCATAACACACTCCAAGGTACTGGGATGAAGAGCATGGCTATGGGTTACTAAACACTGGATTTATAAAATGCGAAGAAAGAAATATGCTGCACTTAAAAGTATCAGAGCACATTTTGCGGTGTGCTTGATCTCTTGCACGTGGTCTCGTGCCACAGTCTACATTAAAAGCAATTAATAATATCAACTCCTGTGCGAGGAGCACTGGTGGATTTTACGTATTCTATATATTTTACTTTTCATGTGATGATGAATAAATTAATCCCATTAATATTTAATTAACTTTAAGTTGAAAGGTGACATCTAACTTAGCCAATTTACTGTTCTGTAGCTGGTTTAACTTTGGATCATGTGATTTTAATTCTTTCCGTATGACCAGGTGACTAAAGGAAAAAAAAAAAGAAAGAAAGGGAAATGCACAGATTAATTTCATTCTTTAACCTTCCTAATGCATCTGCTTGCTTGCATCGAGTCGCAGACAGCAGATCATCACATGATTTATAGTAGTGACCGCTGCCTGCATCTCTCAGGCTAATGACACATACACTAAAGTCATTGATTTGTATGAATAGCCTCCGCTCTTCATTTATCACAATTTAATGTAAGAGTTTGCAATGCAGAAAAAAATTTCACATGGGAAGCATGGCCCCACAGGCCTGACCGCTAAGCAGTTATGAATCATTTGCTGCCTTTTAATATATAGACTGTTCTATTCCTGAAAATGCCCTATAAGGTCGTATTTCTTTACAGAACACCACTACAATTAAAAACCAAAAGTAGATGTTTTAAGATAAAGTACATATGAAGCACAACAAAGTTAAACATTGTTACCATTTTCTCTTTCTCTTTTTAATACACCATAAAAAGCCAAGTTTATCATTGATGTAAGCAGGGACATTTCATTTAACTTTAGCAGAGTTGTACCTGGTTTTGTTAGTCCAAATTTGGCCCATGAAGTTTATTGATCTGCCTTTGTAGTACACAGAACTCCAACAAGAATACTGACCTAAAATCAGAGAAGCACTATGAGCAAGTAGGATTTGGCAAATTGTTTTTTCCTCAAGATTAAAAAAAAATAAGTTCAAGTGTAACTTAGAAAAGAATTAATGCTTTTGCAAATATATTGCTTAGAATAACTTAGAATGGCTGCATTTTAATTATTTAATTTTTTTTAGAGAAGCCTGTACATTGTTTTTTTTTCTTTTAACAGAAACTGAGTATTCCCATTAATCCTAGCTCCTACATTGTTTCATATCATAATTTTAAAGAGATGTGGCAGGTCAAATGTAGATTAAAAAAAATCTTTATATCTAATACTACAAGAGAATGTAATTCATAGTACTAATATAAATTTCATCCTACCCATTTGTTCAAATAAGGTAAGCATAAAGAAATAGTCATTCCTTAGTGTTCACAAAGCAAAAGTGAAGACAAGATGTTGATTTCTGACATATTTATCATAGAGTGAAATATAACCAAAAGGATATAAGTCTGTTTTCATTATCTTAGATAAGAGGAATGATAATATTAATAATCAAGTATGCTATTTGAAACTTAGAAAAAAAAAAAAACCCTGCTTTTTTTAATCTTACACCATCTATCTGAGGTTCTATAAATATAATCAGTGGTAGCTGTAAAAGATGTTTTGTCTTCCTGAGGACAACTCTTGGTACAGAAACTAAATGTTTAGCTCTTGGTTTTTTTTTTTTCCTTTTAAATATGAGATAAAAAGCCTCATATCAGTGTTTTGGAGTTCTCAATACAATCTTGTTCATCACAAAGTCACTGTTTTCATTGGAGAAGGAAAACTGAAGAAGTGTTTGTGGTTCCAGAAACAGGTACTTAACGAACAATGATACTAAGTTCTTCTGGGAAGTATATACCTTATTTTCCATTATTTGCAGAGTGAAGTAAGGAAGCAGTATCTTGCAGGAGTCAGTCAGATGATATATCTTCTTTTTTCTCTGGTGAAGAATCACTAAATGAAGGGAAAATATATGCAGTATCATAACACAAAGGAACTGCATATCCCAGGCATTTTAAACTTTTGCCTTTATTTCATAAACATTAAATACTATTAAATTCTATCTAGTGTTTGGCAATGTTTTTAGATGTGCAGAAAAGGTGTGATAAAGTTTCTACTGCATCAGACACTGACGCTGTCAAGTTATTTCCCTTTAAATGTACACTTTGTATGCAAATGCATTTCAAAGATTGAAAACTATGCATTTTCTGAACTTTCTTTTTCTTGCATTGCTTGGCAGGGACCACGTGTTAGACTAGCAATATTTAAAAGAAAGCAATGGGGGGTATTTGTAATGATCACTCTGAGAAATTTTGCATTTTATCTTTACATATTTTTGCATACCCAATCAGAAATTGGGTCGAGTAGGCCTGATGCAAGATTGGCATTTGATGAGGGCATACTCTGGCTTTTCCAGGAGCACTGAAAAGCAGTCTTTATACTCAAAGTAGTGGCAGATAGCTTGCAGTCCACAGCTGAGGCCAGGAATTCATCATAAGGTTCTACAGTGGTTTCTCAAGAGGAACAAAATGTTTCTCTATTCATTTCTAATATGAAGATGGTATTTATCTCACATGGATATTGGGAATTTTAATGTTCTGACAACATGTTAAGCTTTCATGCTATAAGTACTTTTATACATTGTTAGTATTTGTGTAGTAATTTATTGTGTCTCACCTTAAAATACTTCTGCAATTTTAAAGCTTGCATTCAATATTTTTCAGATACAAACCAGGTTTTTTCAGGATGTACCAGTACTTTGCAGAGACTAGCTGCTGTACATGTACTGTGCTAAATTGTTTATATACATAGTTTATACACATATTCATGGCAGACTGAAAATTATGTTAGAAAATTTTAGAAGAAAAGATTGAATTTTGATTTAGTGTTAGGGAAGTACTAACAGATACACCAACATTTATGCATGTTTTATATACCTGTTTATTCTGCCATTTACTGGGAGGATATAGTTATACGTGTGTACGTATAACCTCCTGGCAAACATTTCAAGAAAAGTCCCTAAAAAATAGAGATAACCTATCACAGCCCACAGCATCTTATTTGCATGTGTAAATATATGAGCAAAAACTTGCTCTCCTACTGCAAGAGAATATACTTAGAAATGGAACTGCCTAAAGGTCTGCATCAAAATATAAAGGATATAAATATCCTAAGAATTAGGATAGGGTTTGGTATTTTGTTTAACTTCACACATGAGTTTGATAAGACACACCTGCTTGGTTCCTAAACTGTCTAAAAGGCAGTGTGGAAACAGGATAAGCCTTCCATATTTTTTCAAGATTATGTCCTTTTATCTATATGGGGAGGTGCCTAGCACATTTCTCAGGCTTCTGACAAATAGTAATAATGACATAAAGTAGAGTTGTGGGATTTGGGAAATCCAGGCAGGCAGCCTGATTTTATTGTTAAAGAAACCAGTGACAAAATTCCCTACTGACTTCTGTGGGAGCAACATTTACATTTAAAGTTACATTTGGGTGGATGTTTTGTTTCAAGGAAGATTTCATTACTTCAAAATGCAGTTGTGTTCTGGTTTTCAGGAAATAAATAAGTAGCTGTACTTTTTTTTTTTTTTTAATGTAATGATATGTATCACCTGCATATTCTTTGTAGTTAGGGAATGGAGCTCTGACATGGCCTCTGGAAACGTGTGGCTCCTCCGCTCCAGGATGTTTTCTCCAGGGCAGCCTGCTATGTAGCAGCACCAAAGGAGATGGAGAAAAGGCTTCGTGGCTCTGCCAGCTCTCCTGCAGCCTGGCAGCAAGGCTGTCTGGGAATTGGGTGAGAAAATTTCAAGGGGGGCAGAGAGGTGTGAACTAGTGTAGTGTAGCAAATGGTTAAGTTGTAAAAGTACGTTTAAATTGCAATGAAGATCTGAAATCTGGATTCCAGGCTACATCTGATCTGTGTTTACCATAACTTAAGAGAGAGGGGCTGCAGAAAGCAGCTGTGGGTTGAGGGTAAACTGCAAGGCTAAGGCAAGCACTCAGCAATTGCCCCAGGCAGGCCTTCTTTCAGCCTAGTCACCTTTGCCTGGTGACTGAGGATATCCGTGAAGAGTTTTCTACCACAGCATTTTCAGAAGGAAAAACTGCCCCAGTTGGATCGGCATTTATCATAGAATCATTTAGATTGGGAAAGATCTTTAAGATCATCGAGTATGGTTGCTTTTAAGCTATAGTCTGTTTTAACGCAGCTGCTATGCAATTTAGGATGCAAGTTTTAGTTTTTCGCATGTATAGTGGAGCAAGTACATGAGAAACGCCTGCAAGAGAAGGTTTATTGTAGTTAACGCTGACACTACATTTATTCAAGCTGCTGGATAAAAATGTGATAATGTTGTAGCATTCCCATGTACCTTCCATGAAATAAGTTATGCTTCACTTTCTAGTCTGAACTGTAGTCCGGTCTTGTCACCCTTCACTTTGGGGGTGGCTGGAGTTCACAGCAGTTTTGTGACTCGAGATCATGTATGAATGTTGTAATGCTGTGAAAGATGAGTTCAATTCTTGTTAGAAAATACTAAAACAAGAAGGAAGAGGGTAAAAGAGGTTAAAAAAAATCAGAAAGCCTTCTTTGATTGAATTCTTTGGGATCTTTAGAAAAAAAGCACAGCAGTATATAGCCCTTCATCTTTAAAGCCATAAAATGATCTAGCCTATGTGAACAGTCCCTTTGAATTCAGGTTCAGAATGTTACTTCTGAAAATATTTCCAGAGCTGCAGTGTTAAAGCAGCACTATTAATAGTAACAAGGATAATAGGTATGTTAAGTGTGGACCATCAACATTAACTTTGAATATTCTGGGGTTTGGTATGATATTTAAAACATTCTTACCACCTTAGTATTTGAGCATTGTGCAACAATTATCATTTTATTTTAATTTCCTGTTTAAAATATTTAATAAAAATCTACACAAAGCATATTGTTTAGCCAGGAGATTGGAATATTTTCCTTTTCATCAGTTGCATTCTCTTGGGTCTATCTGTCTCAAATGTCTCTCCTGAGAATGAACACCAGAGGGTTTAGATTTGTGTTAATTATTTGAGACTTTCAGAAACCCCTATTATTTACTTGGTAAATGTGTATTTCCCTAAGATTATAATAATTTTGGCTTTTTTTCTCCTTCATTCTAGGTTTTTCACATTTTAATTATTCCTGTCATAGGTGCTTATTACTTTGTGTCTGGGTGCCATTGGTTCCCTAAAGCAAATGTTCTAAAAAAAGGGTTTTTAAAATAAAAAAGCCCAAATTTTAGCCCTGATTCAGTGAGGCACTTAACCATTTGGCTGTTTTCAAGCATATGAGCATATTCAGCCAGCTGGATTAGCCACATGCCCATGGGCAGGTCTGCCACACTCATGCCATCTCTGCTTCAGTCTTATGCTAGTGTGGTTATGCAGCTTCCAAACTGCTGTTGGCTTTTTTCCAGCTGTGTGGCTCCACACGCAAGCACAGCTGGGATGCAGCTGTCTGCACCTGACTACCTAGGCATGCCCTAGGGCACATCTGCACTTGTGCAGCCTCCACTGCTGCTTCAGCTCTTAAGACTTTTCTGAGATTTAGCAGAAAGTTGATCTTGGCCCATCTAAATTAATATTTGACAGCATGTCAAACATAGGCTGTGCCATGCCTTGATTGCCCTTCATGGTTGCCTGAGTGACAGTCACAGCAGGACATTTGACAGAAGGAGGAAAGACTACTAAGGTATCCCAGCAAGATGCTAGAAATGAACTCCGTCGTGATTTCATATTGGGTTCTGCAGAACACCTTGTGGCCATGTGTTACACAAGCTATACAGTAAATAGAAGTGCTCCTTGCTTGAGCCCAGAGCAAAGAGGGAGAAGTGATTTGTAATGGGAACCCTCGTTCATTCTATTTCTTTTCTAATTTCTGCTCTTACAGTTCCCAGGATTCTGTCTTGCAATGACTACGGATATATTGAAACTCATATTTTTCCTTGTTGCAGAGTTCCTCTTTATTTTGATTTTTGAGGTCTGCTACATTACAATTGCAATCTATTTTGGCAGTGTGCAAGAAAAATGTTCTATTGGTTGTACAAACCTTCCTGCATATCCTGAATACCGTCTTTTGGTGCCTAAGCTCCTAGGTATTTATGTTGGTTCACTTCTTTTATAGAACGTGTGTAACAGCTTTGGGTGGCCCTGAGTATTTTCCATCTTGCTAGCAAACAGGTGTTTGTGAATCTTAGATGCATACTTTAAGAATTTCTAATTCAAAATTGCATTAAACAGCAGTTGATTCTCTAAACGGATTCACCACACAAGCAATAGAAAACTAACTATAGCTGTGTAACTGGTCCTTAACAAAATTCTTTGATATTTCCTCTGTTAAGGAGCTCCTAGCTAGCAAAACCATGTTTGTTCTAGCCTTTCTACCTACTGTTTTGTGAGCCCCAGATTATGTTTTCGCTGTATGAACTACAAAACAGAAATACTAATGCTACCTCTCTAAACAAGTTGGGTCAGCACATTGGCCAATTGGGGTGCTGCATAGTGCTAACCAGCTTACACTGAGGTAACTGGTATCCCTGTGCTAAGTGATGCAGTGTGGGTGTATGCTTGGTGCACCAAAGGAAAAATATTATCTCCATTCCATTATGTTTATGCAAAATCCTCCAGCTGGTGGCATAGAGCATGTGAAGAATCACTGGAATGATCTGGGGCATCTAAAGAGCAGACCTAAATCATTCAAGGGTAGTCCGGAAGACTGGAAAGCATCCTTCATGACCCTTACTTACCAAAGGAACTTAGATGTTAAAGGAAAAGTTGCTAAATGAAATATTCAGCAGTTAAAAGACAAAAGGCAATGCAAATTTAGATATTGTAAACAGTGTCAGGTCTTAAAAAATTACTTTCCATTATGAAACTGACTGAGAAATGAAAAAATTCTTAATATAGTCTGTATGCACTATACCAGTCACTTGCATAATGTTGCACAGTTAGAAGCTAAATTCATATATTGTAGGCTAGAGAGGAACATAGGAAAGTTGCACAGCCCATACCTATTTTGCTATTTCTATAAAGCAAACACTTATTCCCAAATATTTGAAGGTTTCTGAATTTACTTAGACATCCACTCCCTACAGTTTTTATTTTTGTTTGTTCAGTACCTAATTCCCTTTCCTCTAACCCACAGGTGTGCAAAGAAATAGGTTCCCAAGAATACTCAGGATAATTAATCTTTATAAGGACAATCTCTTTCTATGGTCATATTTTGTCTCAAAAATAGTATAGAACTCTCTCTTAAGGAATCGTAGGTATGAACCTTTCTTCACTTTATTTGTTCAACATCCTATAACAGATGTTATTATCTGTTGCAGATGAAGTTACTGAAATAGTTAAATTTGTCCTTTTTGTTCTGCTGTATATAGCTAGAAAAGTGATAGCCACAGCAGAACTTTCTCCCCAACATTTAGCTGTCTCAGAAACCTATTTCTATAAAAAAAATGTTGAATCTGTAAGTTAATTTGCAAATTATTAAGATAAGCCAAAAACAATATGTATTTTTACAACTACTTTTATAAACAGTCTCCAAGTTCAATTCACAGTTATGATTATTATCATTGTATAGTTGTTTAATCCCTGTCTGAAAAAAAACTTTGGAAGTGTCAGCAATTTTTCAAATTTTAGCACGGCATAGTGTTTGTCCAAGAAACCACGTACACATGAATTTCTATTAGCTAGTTGTTCTCAAGTGTTAAAAAGCTAGCACATGAGCAACCAGAAAGCAGAAAATGAACTCTACAAACCTTAGGCAGTGGCATGTTTCTTTGGTAGCAGTAACTGTCCGGGCAGCCCCATCTTGGCCCGTTGTGCCCCTGCCCCTTCGCTTCCCCTTGGTATTTGCCAGCGTTGGTTCTTGGGCAGCCATGTGGTAGGCCAGATCAGAACATTTGCACAGCTGAAACACGTGCCCTCTTTTTTCCTCCCCCAGCTTGTCTCGACCAATCATCCCTTCACTGTTTCCTTCCTGCTACAATTTTTCCCCAGTCTCCTCTTCTACACTTCACTCTCTTCAGGCGGGTCAGCTCCTTGATTTTGCTCACTGAGTAGCTGTGCCAGTGTAACTGGCTTTGGAGGGGGGAATGTGGAGCCTGGAATGGAAAGCATAAAGCCATTGAGGCAGGCTGCTGCCCAGTATGAAGCCACAGCCATGGATGACGCAATGAACTAACTACATGAATAGAGAATTCCTCTAATGGACAATTTGTGAAACAACGATATGCCAAGAATTGTTCTCCTAAATGAAACCACAAATGCTTAGAAATTGTGAATATGTAACAGACTTCAGGTTCTGTTCATAAACTACCTGTGAAAATTTAAAAAATGAGCTGAATTAACAAGCGTTATTCACAATGAATTGTTTGATTCTCTGTAGTCATGGCTATTTATACATAGCCATCATTAAAGGAAATAAAAACCGGTTCATGTTCCTTTTCCAAGTTCGTGATCTGTGTATCCTGCTCGCTAAAAAGTAAAACTAAAAATCCCAATCTGTTGCAGTATTAAAAGTATTTACCGGGTTAGTAGTTGGACAAGTGCTACAGGAATGATGAACATTTTGAAACACAATCAGTCATTTTTACAGCAGCTGCTCCAGGTATTGCCTAAAGGTTTGGAGTTCCAGTGAGTCTGGAAATACTTAATGGAAAGTAAGAGGAGATAGAAAATACAAACCAAACCGAAATGACAAGAAAAAAGAGGGAAAATATGTTCTGATATCTAGTGTTGGTACTGCTAGAAGATCTGATTGACACCTGGTCTGTTGATTTCTTAGAAAAATCAGTGAAGACAGATATAGCAAAGATGTATATAAAAAAAGGGTAATGTTATTCTTTCATAAAATATGAACACTGCCACAAAATCAAAATCTGTCAAACATAGCCCGTCTCCCTAGACAGTTTGGGAGTGCCACCTGAGATACAGCTTGTTTCCTTTGGAAGATTTTACAACTCAGCAAGATAAAGTTTTAGAAATATAATGATATATTTTTTTACAACTTTGGGTTTATATCATTTTACTAGTTTCTCCTCTGTAGTCTGGTATCTGACTATAGTATGTTTCCCTAGTCCCTACCAATAATCCCTTCACTGATTCCTTCCTGCTACAATTTTTGTCTACACTACCTATCAATCCCCATAATCCCCAACCTCCTCTTTTACACTTGACTGTCTCTTCAGCTATCCTTAAACAGTCCTTAGTGAGACCGTGTTCATAGTGACTAACCTGGCCTCATTTCCTCCAAGAGCAGTAATGGGATGGGACAGCTTGGTTTCTGTTTCTCAGGAGCATTAGGAAGTGGTGGTCATCCTGGATGAGAATACCATGTAAAGAGATTTTGAAAATATTGAAAGACTGTGGTCACTCTCTCTGAGGGGAAAGAAATCTCATCTTTCCCTTGACATCAAGCATAGCATGGGGAAAAAGTGGCGTAATCCCTGATATACTTCTGCTTGTTTTGATGAGGATGTATATGAACCTGTCGTGTTTTGTTTTGCTAGTGATTGAACCTTCTTTAAGAACTGTATAGACAGACTTATATGTAACAAAATTAAACACTTTGAAGATTTTTTAAATTAACACCCACCACACTCACGCCCCCACCCCGAGACTCATCCTTCCTCAGCCTCAATGAATAGAATAAAAGATAGGTTATCTTATTTTCTAGCTCCTAACCCTTTCTCTCACCAGCCTGGAGACAAGAAGCTTGGATGCCATTTTACTGTCCAATATTAACTGGCAGGAAAGTGCTAAGAAAGTGAATTAATTGAATGTGGACTGCAGCTGAGTTGAATAACATCATGCACTGACTGTTCGTTACAGTTCTTGATGCAAAGGTGGTTTCTGCCATAACGGTACCTATTTTAATCTTATCTCACAGAAACTTGGGGCAGGAAGATAAAGCACTCTGCTGTGTAACTGAACTGCTGCATAGGTGCTAGAGTCCTGAGGAATGGTCTTAATACCACCTCCAATGGGTCTAGCACATCTTAAATTGCATTACAAGAAATTCAGCTTGAATTTCATCACTCCCAAGGCACCTGGTCATTTTCAAAACCAGGTTGGTGTACATCTATTATATAGATTAAAAAACAAAAAACTGACTAAGTAAGTTTGAGTGCATATAATTAACTACAAGGATATTGCTTATTTTAATGTCCATGTAAACACTTCCCATTTTTTCCTTGCTTTAAATGCAGAAGCTCTTAAAGGGGTGGGGAAAAAAAAAATTTGGTTCTTATCCACTCTTCTGAAAAATGGTCCCTATTCTCTTCCTGCGACACTGGCTAATTCTTGTCTCAGTTGATCAGTATGATGCTGTAATGGAAGAACTGTTTAGACTGGAAGCTCCATCTACTATCAGTGAGAGACTGCAAGCCTGATGCCACACTTCCCTGCATCTATTGGTATGGAGAGGAGAAGACTACGCAATGGTGTGTGGGTGGAGGAAGAGTTATAGTAATGAAAGTAACACTGGGTGAAGGGGCCATCTCTGTGTTTTATTCTGGTTGGCAAACTGGAGCAGCAGCCCCTCTGAGTAGGTGTATGGTGAAGAAGAGGCTTCTCACTGTAGTGAGGAGGAATAGGATAAAGTAGGTGTGGAGGTATGGTAAGATAAGAGGGAGTTATATAGGATGAGATAAGATTTATTTCTATTTGCAGAAGATATGGGGTGAGAGTTTGACAATATACATGTACATATATATATAGGAGAGGACCCATGCAAGCTCTATGACTTTATAGAAATCTGAGTGAAGCTGTTTAGTTAGATGAGAGCATGTTAAGGGATTGAAGGTGACTGAACCGGGACATGGAGAGAGAACAACCTGTCAGAGATGGTGAAAGTATGGCAAGGTTACATGGGAAGATAAGGAACATCCTGGGAAGTGCAAGGTGTGAAGGAGGGAGACTGAGTGTGCCAGTAGGCTGTGCTGCGTACAGTGGAAGAACAAAGATGGCTTTTGAGCGAAGGGCACTAGCTGAGGAGCAGTGAGCAGGGGAAAGGCTGTCCTATAATTGGCATCCCTGGCAGGTGGGGTTGACCAGGGAGCCAGGTGTACCCTCTGGTTGAAAAAGATGAGTACAGTGTTTTTATACCTGCTGAGGAAAGGGATAGAAGCCATACAACCATGTAGCAGAGGCTATATTTGGGACTTTCCACATCTTTTGGGGTGAAAGGCTTTGCATGTTGCCTAAGGAGGCATGGTTCTGTGATGTGTCTTCAAGGTACCGAGGAGGCAAGGAACATTGAGTTTCAGCTGTAAAAAATGGCAGCGGGAGGGGCTAGATACTTTCAGATAACCTCACAACTCGTATGTCAAATCTGTCCTTGCAAAGGGCCAGATACTGCAAACAACCAGTAACTTGTAATAACATTACTTTTGTGAATGTTTTTAAGATGCAAGCCCTCACGCTGTAATTCTTGTGTAACAAATATAACTCAGACTGGAAGATTTTTTTGGTGATTTTAGACCAACAGATTTTCTACACTTAAGGTGGGAGAAAAATATTTTAACATGTTTGTTTACAAATAGTGCTGTATTTTTTAAATTTTACAAAGTTAATATATCATTATTTGTGCAGAATTTCCTGTTACTACCCTACTCATTCTTGTTTCACAGTAGTAAGTTTGGTAACAAAGAGAAAACCTGCACAGACTTCATACTCCTCATCTTGTCTTCAGCAATCGCGTGATATTGTCATAGATACTACTATCTTGGTGTGTCACTCCATTTCATTCTGTGTTTTCCCACTCTGCAGATAACAACTGGTCTCCATTGTGATTGATTTACACATTAAACATTTGCTCTCATTACTTTCCTGTCCTTATGTATGCAACAGCACTGTGCCTGGCCAGCTGCAAGACATGGTGAAAACCTCAGCGCTTGGGCCTGGTGGATTTCTGCCTCTTGTGTCAGCCCTCCTAAGTAGTGGCAGGAAACAGTATCTCCCAAACCTGTCCAATCTATCACTCTTCTAGTTCAAATGTTGACAGGGCTTGGTAAAGCGCACTTTAAACAGATCTGTTCTCTGTCACTGCCATGACAGTAATACATGGATCCACAATCACAATGATTTTAGAAACAGACAGACAACATGAACTAGAAAAGCCTGATCCTGTTAGAGCTTACTCGGATGAGTATTTTAAAGGGAATATTTTTGTGCTAACATTTTTGAGAGTATTGTGTGTCTCTGATCCTGAATCTCTTGTTTCTTTTGGATGTCTTGATTCCTTATCTTGACTCTTCAAATATTCTTCATTTTTCTTGTGGCTACCTCAGACTATTTGCTTGAGTTTCAAAGCCTTTTACTAAAGATGCTGCCACATCGTGTCTAGATATCCAATAATGTGATCAATCGCTACTCCCTTTCCACTGAGCTGAATGCCAAAGTCACAACAGATGTTGTCTGAAAGAAGGCAATGCTATTTATTATCTCACTGGATATTAAAGATAGAACCATATTTATTGTAAGAAGAATCTGATGGCAGAAGAAGCCCTTGAATACTAATACCATCCCATAAGAAAACTAGGCTAGAGATTAGTGACGACAACAGTATCTGTGAGCATGGATGACCAGTTGTAAGTGTAATTATTGATTTGACTGTGTAGTAATGCATTTGAAGCACTAGCTAAGTCTAAAAATGTATGTGTTTTTTTGCACTATTCTGGTCCTAATAGGCATAGTCTAAACTGTGCTATTTTTGACCTAGGTGTCTGAGTATTTCTAGTGTATGGATTTTTAATGTATCTTGTTATAGTGATATGAAATTTCTGGCTCATGAATGACCAAAGGAAATGAGTTCCTGTTTGGCTCAGGAATAACTGTTTTGCCATTTGCCATCTCATGGGCTGAATGTTTACCAGCGAGGCCCCAGCAACCTACCATAGTAGGTTAGTAAATACCGATATTTATCTTTAACAGAGTTGATACTAAAATTTTGTGAGTAGGAGTAATATCCTTTATGACTAAGCACATAATGCTTCAGATACAGGGATAATTTTGCTCTGTGGATAACATATTCATAGGACTGTTGGTTTGAAAAAAGTTCTGGATTTGCCTAAAAGTTCAACAGATCATTTAAATTGCTGTCTATTCCATTCTGAATTCACCCTGGCCACAGCAAGAAGCAGGCTAATGTCCATATTGAATTATTTAACATTACGGAGGTATTGGTAATAGCATTACCATTGTTAGCAAAATGTTACTGTTGATTCCAAACATCTATTGCATTGCAGGTTCTGTGCAGAGGTACATACATTTCTCTCTTCATGTATAATGCTAACTTTTCACAAACAAGATTAAAAGAGGTATAGTGGCATTTTTTTGCCATTTTCTCCAAATTACCTGAAAATTTAAAGTATGTGGAATATAAGCACCGAACGAGTATCAGTAACATTTAAGCTTCTGAGTGGGTAAGCAAATCTGGCTCTTTCATTATGTTCAGGTGCAAGAAGATGAAGGCATAAGTCAATTTTCAGTTCCTTTGATACAGTAATGTCTCCCTAATGGAACTATGGAATAACATTAGACAGGTTTCTCAACATCTCCCAGAAGGCTGTATAAAGTACAGTTTCTCAAGATAGTCTCCTCCAGTTTTTAATATTATCTCTTTTTCTGTAGTAATAGTAGCCTATATGCAGTGTTTTCACCTCTTTACAGACTGATAATGAGTGAATGTTCATGTGGTCTGTTACACAACACTAAGCTCTTATTTCACTGTCTGCAGTTATGTTCAGTAAGTACAATATGAACATCATCTCAATTAACAGAGTACCTTTAGGGCTTTTCTTAGCCAACTATTCTAGCACGCTTGTCCATACTGTCATCAGCACCTAATCAACTAATGATGGCTGAAAATGAGGAAGGCCAATCCCAATAAATCCGAAGGATAGTAATTTTTCTCTTTTAATGCCCTTCTCCCTCCTTCTTCCTTCTTCCTACGGCACATTGCAGTAAATTAATGTCATACTGGTTATTACAGTAGCGCTGCTATGGCAAGTATTCAAGCAACGATCCTCGAATATTTTACCTCAGCATTTATTTGTCCATAAAATAAAATAGGATTTATTACAGTACTCTCTGGTTTGAGGACTGCATGGATAGCAGCTGTGACAACTCCTTATCTCCACTACAGGTAAAGATATGGGGCATGTTTCCCTGAAGCTAAAGAGAAACAAGGAACATAGAAGTCAGTCAACTATGCAACCACAGTGTTACACAAATTGGTAAAATAAATAAATATAAGCATAAAAAAAAGCCTTGCACCTAATAAGAACCCTAAGAAAAATCATTCAGTAATTTTGTCCTTAAAAGGTCTCAGTAAATTAAAGGGGTATTCATTGCTTTGGAGATTGCTGTGTCCAAATCAGATATAGGATTTTGAGATCGAAAGATGGAAAGATAAATGTGAGGAATTATTGCTGCAAGCCCTATTCAGAGAGGGCATAACAGAAGGAATTACAAATAGAAAAAAAAGATCTTGGTCAATAAAATTTTACAGAGGTTTATGGTGAGTGTTGTTCACTTAAAAAATAAATGGTTTTGACTATTTGAAAGTCTCTACCTTACAGAAAAAGCTCCTAGATTATAAAACATTGGTTCTGAAGCCAGCCCTGTGGAGATACGACTGCTGCCTTAGAGATATTCATATTTTCAGCTGCATGTAAATTTCTGTGTGTCATTAACATCTCTGAGCTCTGTAATTAGGTCTCTCCTGATCTGGTTATAGTTTCTGTACATTATGAGTATGTAAGCCTCTCCAGGGAAGCACAAGGCCAGCCTTATAGGGTTTCCCCTTTCTGTTCCACAGTTTTGCTCTTATCTTTAGCAAGTACATCCTAGCAACTGCTTGCTTCGAGGTTACAGTGAGATCCCAGTGGCAAGTGTGAAAGGCAATAAAGCATTATCAGTCCTTGCCAGCGCAAGTCTCTACCAGTACACCAAAGCTGGAACAGCTCCTTCTTTCATAGACACTGCACTTTTCCCTACCCGGCACTCCTCATTTTAAATATATTCTCCCAGTGTTTGTAGTTCCCAAATTGCTCTTCAATTTCCAATTATAGTTACGATTTTATTTTTGCATCTGTTTTTTGGTAAAAGAAACAGATATTCTTACAATGCAAAACGTGTATGTAAAAACCTAGCAGTGTTTGAAAGAGTCCTCCTTTCTGAATAAATATTATTTCATAAAATGAAATATATCAACCAAAATGTTTGTCCTTCTGTTCTGCTTCTCACTGGTAAGCATCAGAGAATCCAAGTACAAAGGAAAACTCATTTATTAAAGGATGTTTGCATTTGGATTAGTTTGTTCAGAAGGCCTTGTCTTGTAGCATTATATCTAAGAGATGCTGTCCTCAATATAAGGAAGTGCTCGTTCCATGGCCTGGCTATTTTCTTATTTTTCTTGAATGTGGTTTCTGCTTAGGTATAACAAAATATTGGATAATGAAGATAGAAAACCAATAAAGAGGAAAAAAAATATACAGAATGGCTTAGAATGAATTCTGTGTATAATTACTTGCATTTTTGCTAACTACTGTATAAACAACACTTTTAACAAGGCAAATTGGAAACTTGAAGACAAATCTGCTTAGGGATATAGCTTCAATTTATTACACAATGATAACTGAAAACTTTGTTTCTGCTGCGTCGCAGTCAATTTCCACTGAGCTCACACTCTGAATGTGTGATTAATCGTATGAGCACTGGGGTTGCCAATAAATACCAAAACCTTAAAACTATAACAACTTGCTCATTTTGTGCGGTCATTCCAAATAGCTAAACAACCAGAAATTGTCAATGTACACCAAGATCAATGCTCCAGGGTCTCTACATAAGATTGATTTCCCTCTCTGAGGATTTCATCTCTCTCATCAACAAAAACATTTTGTCCTCCCTAAATAATCCAATCGAATGCCATCCTCCTGTGGAACAGTGAGAGGTTTAAATTGTTTGGATTAATCTCTGCTTTGAGGTGGCCTGGAAAGTCTCTGTAACTTTGTCAGATATAGCCTGGAGGGAGAACCGCTGTGGTTTGATATGTGCTAAAAATAAACAAATAACTAGAGTCTCTAAAAATCTTGTTGTGCCTTAAGAATAATATACGTGGGAGACAATACATTTTAAAGCTCTTGCTTCTGATGCAGAACGTAATAATTGTCAGCGTATTCCTTCTTCTTGAGGCCTACAGGCTCCTCTCTACTGGAGATGAAGAAAGAGAATGGGAGCCATGGGAACAGATTCAGGGGACAGGACAGGGAAAGGGAACTGCAGAAGCCCACAGTGATCTTCCACAGAAGGTTACTGGAGCAAGCCAGAGATGAGACTAAAGGAATTGGTACCACCCATATCCTTCTCCCTTCTGTGGACAGTGAATACACAGGTAAGGATTAATAGAAATATGCTGAGTAGTTCAGATTCCGATTCTCTGCCTGCATCTCCTTCAGAAGATAATTTTGCACATTTGCAGTTGGGAAAGACCAAGCAGAAATGTTGTTTCATAGGAAGCTTTGCAACCAATAAGACAGGTTTCAGGCAGGCAGGATGACAAAAAACACTATAGCACAGACAACCGCTTCCCACAGTTTTCTTGTCCATTATACAAAACAGCCTTTCCACAATTTGCATAACACTGTAAATTGGATCAATGGAGATTTTGTGATCTTTATCCAGCATGTTCTGGAAGGAAGAGAGAGCACAGACCCAGGTTCTTAATTAATTCTGTATTTGCTATAATTAGGGTGCAGTAAGAAGATCAAGTTCTATCCCAAGTATATTTGAAATGGCATGATTTCTTTTTTAAACATTTGGTGCTTCTGGAAGTGTTGGCCAACAGCTCCCATGACTGGCACCTCTGTCCCCCCAGCAGAGCATGAGGGTCCAACTTTGCATCAGGAGGCAACAGTGCGTATTGACTGGATTTGGAGGCAGCTGGCTCTAGGTACAGCAGCAGGCAGGCCAGCCTGGGAAACAGTCGTTCTTGGAATTTTGTGTTGAGATTTCCAGAACAGGGGTAGGTTTGTGTCATCCTTAGTAGACTTCCAGGGCTGAGGTGAACAATTGGTGTTTAAATGTTGGATTGAAGTTACCAAAATGATGGCCACACAGGCCAAGCATGATTTGCTTCCACCTTGGACTGGTACTAGCTCAGAACCGTTAAAAGCTCTGCGCTGAAACCCTAGAAAAGATAGTCTCTCTAAGTGTAATAATTTTTAATTAGGTTATGGGTTAGCTTCTCTTAGTCTCAAAGGTCAACACCAAAATGGCAAATTGGCTTTGAAGAAACTGAATAATTATTTTAAAAGGCAAAGAAGAAATCGCTCTGGAAAATATAAATATCCTCACAGTGTCTGTGGTCTTAGCTTTGCCTTGCTCAAAATGTAAACTTCTTTTTGACTCTTCTGTTGCAAAAATTTCTTCTTTGTAGAGCTGTACACAAATCTTACCAATGTCATTGTACATTCCAGTATATATTCAATTTGAACACAAACATATTTTCAGTAAGATGAAGCATTAATTTCTCCTTTGTAAACGCTGGAAAGGTGGGAAATGCATATGAAAGAAATGACTGAAGGAAGAAAATATCACTTTATTCTACTGAAACCTAAAAATAAATTCAAAGGGGCATGCCTACTGCTCTCAGGAGTACATATGGATTTCTTGCTGACAATAGATTCTCCAAATTGGATGTCAGACTCACCAAGAATGGGGCCGGGGAGGGGGAGGTGCAGGAGGTAGGCTAGGTGGCTAAACTTATTATTAGAAGAGCAAGAGGAAACATCATGATTATGGTTAGGAAAACCTCTAAAACATATTTGTACATTATCTTGGGGCAAATACAAGTGTAACATGTTAACAATAGTTAGGTGAAAATACCATGCTATATTGTTATGCCCCTAGGGCCCTACCTACTCAAGAAGATATTGCACAGTGTGCATGCACACCAGAAACTTAAAATTTCCTTGAAAGGCAAAGATAAGTATTTTCAAGGCTGTCACACACAAAAGAATAAAATGAAGCGTTAGGTATGTTTGTTGCTAGATGACAGTGTCCATAAGTCCACTCAGATTTTTTGAAGTAGGTATATAGCAGTTTGGCAGGTAAATATGTAACACACAAAGATTCCATTCTTTTTAAACAAAAGAACAAGTAAATATCCTAGATCTGTTTTGTTGTTGGGTTTGGTTTTTTTTTTTTAATGAAATCACTAAATAGGCACCCAGTTAGATTTATTCCTATGAAGTCCACTGGGAAAATAAAAAAGTCCTCTAATTTTGCATCAGAATGGCTAGAAACATCTACCAAATGGCCAGAGGGTAACGGTAGTAAAAATTCACTTCACAGCTGTGAGATCTCAGTCTTGAGCTTGCAACAGAAGAACAGTACAAACTAATAAATGAAGGGGTGTACATATCATCCCTCCTCATTCTTTTTACTTTAGAGAAAGTTTGCCTCTGATCACACAATGACATAAACATGAGGTTAAAGATGGCGGTCAGTTTTCTTATTTTAAGGGAGACATACGAGAAGGGCATCACCATACAGTCGGCTGCTAGGTGTCAGTGAAGCATTCATCAAGACTCCTCTGAATCTGGATTCCTACTAAGCTTTCTCTCACAACATCCTTACTAGTTGCAGCCCAGCCTTGGATCCTCTTAACTGCTCTGTGATCCTACCTACCAAGCTAACCCGCCTACTAGCTATGCCCAGCTCATAGACCAGTAGAACAGAAGAAGCCACACAGCCAGATTGCAGAAGCATGTGAAGGAAGGTCATACCTATGTGAGGCAGAAATAGTTTGTGGGAGTTACTTTAATAGGACTTGATAGGTCACTAAATTTTAAAGCAGTCATTCAATAAAAATAATAAAGCAACAAAGCTTAAACTAACGTATGAGTAATTTTATATATGAATCTATATACAAATCTTAACATATAAATGTCCATATAAGTATTTTTATACATTTATTTAGAAAGTAAATAAGATATGTTTGGGCAAGAATTTTGGAAAATACCTGAAAATTATCTTGTTGCAACTTCTAAAATGAAGAAAAAAATGATAGAAGACATGTGTCTGTAGTACTTGAAAATTGACAAGAAAGGAACTCTGAAAAATCATACTATCAGCACTGAAAAACCTAGAAACATTATTAATACAAGATAACCACAATTTGAGACTACTAGATTCTCAAAGAGCCCATGCAAGAGATGGGCACATATGTGAGTGGTTAGAGGATCAGGATCTAAGAACCAAGTGTTTGGCTTTATTTTTAATAAATCATGCAAAAAAAAAATTATTTGAGGAAATAAATTTACAGAATACAAATTCAGGAATGTTAATTGCTGAGAGTTCCTTTATGTACTCCAATGTGTTAAAAGATGAATATTCAGTGGTTTAATAAGTTTATGATCTGTCATGTCCAATGAGGAATAACTGTTGTGGAAAGGAAGAGAGGGAACATCAGTACTGAGCCTTTTAGTATGACTTCTTTATGAGCTAAACTTGTCCTTGCAGTTAGCCATGCAGCCCAAAACAAGGCATGTTCTGGGAGCAGCATGGCTCAGAGAGGCAGGGGTTAGCATCCCTGTAGTTATGATTGCAGCAAACAAGTTTGGGCTTGAATATTCTCAGTGGTCATCTGGGAAAGTAGAAAGGGCAGACCAATGTTTGCATTTACTCCCCTCAAATGATCCTGCCTGAGCTCAGCAAGCACTGCGTAGGTTGCAAAAGGATAGTGGGATCATGCTGGTTACCATTCACACCTGCACAGGTAGCAGATCCCACTAAATGAAGTTGGTGGGTGTATACCAAGGTCTGACAACAGCCTCCTCGCAGACCGATAGTGCTTTACCCTGCTGCAGAGGTGGGCAAGCGTGAACTAATGAACCAGGCTTTCCCCTTTAAATGTAACCACAAGGCTTGTCTCACTGTGGGTTGCCCTTTAGCCTTTTTCCTTCAAGGGTAAATTTTTTCCTTTCCCTGGGTGTCTTTAGCTGTATTGAGTATCTGTGTGGCTGCCTTTCCTCCAGCTGGAACAAAGGCCCGTCGCAGTCTATCTTTAAATAAATGATCCAAAGTCACAGCAGATCTCACAGAAAAGAATGGAAATCCTAATGTTTTGAGGCAATATCTAGAAGTGCTTTCCTTGAGTGTCCTCACTTATGTAAGTAGTTCAATTAATTTGAGAATGAGCAAGGAAAAATTGACTACATCTCTTATGCGAGCATATCCTTAGACCCCCTTGTTATGCTCTTGCGGTTTCTAGTATACCATTTTTAAGCAATGAATTTGGCTTTCTCTTCTGGAGGTTACATTCCTTTTTGGAGTATCATTTAAGTGTTCATGGTCATTGTGGTTAAGCTGAGAAGCAGATGAATGCATAAGCTAATGTCCCGATCAGCATCTGCTTTACAACTCTACTCCTTTTTATCACATTTGTCCATAATGTTATTCTGTTCATTTTCCAGTATGGAGAGTAGTGGAGAGAGGCCCTAATCCTACCTTTGTCCATATGGGCTCCATAACCCACACTGGGATTTTTTATTTCAGTAACATTGCCGAGTGCTATAAACAGCCAAAACATTTTGTGTGTGACATTTTTTCAGAACTTTTTTTTTCCTTATTCATGACAATTCCCTAAACAGTGAGTGGTTCAAACCTCGAAAATACAAACCCTGTGTCTGGGGAATGCTGTGAATTTCTTCTGTCTCAGGGTGTTAATACAGAGATTTGCATCTAAGATAGGGATGTTTCTCTTCTGATACCTTTCTGTACTTTTGACGCTTGTTCAGGCTATGTGGCATGTACATTAAAGTTATGGAAACACAGTAACACTTTAAATTAAGGTGATATTTATAAATATTTTATTATTTATACAGCCTTTGATAACATGCTTGTAAAAAAACTTGGAAGTATGCATTGAAACAGCGGACAAACTATCTGAACAATACTTATATCTTAAAATATTGTTGTAACAGCTTATCGCCTTGCTGTGGCAGCATTTTAAGCATTTATTGATGATGCATTTTATAACATGCCTTACAATAAGTTATTAAAGGATGTAGTGGCACCAACTAATCATTTCATAAACATGAATAAACCATTTATACAGGGCACCTTAATTTAAAGTGCTTGTAGAAACTTGCATAAAATGTTTTGAACAGCTGACATGCAGTATTGGTGCTGCGTGTAGTGCCAAAGTGGTGTCATGTCCTAGTATACGCAAGAGTCTTATGTGGAACTGGAGCTTTATTGCTTCCAGTGATAACGCTGAGAACTGCACAACAATTCCAAACACAAAATGTTGTAAATCTCTTCCAAAAGAGAATATGAAGATGTGCATAAGCAACATCCAGGAGATTTTGGTGACAAATAATGTAGAAGCATGTTATTGCTCATTTCATATTTAAGAAAAAAAAGAAGAAAAACCTCTTTGCTTTTAACAATAATCCAACCTGTGTGAAAGAAAACGCTGTTCAGAGATAGAGTATATATTTAACACCCTGTCAAGCAATTAAAAGGCCATGAGTGGTAATCAAAATTCAGTCAGCAAATAAATAATCTTTGTATGCCAAAGAAAAAGTATTTATACCATCAAAATAGAGTTCGGAGACATGTAGAAGGTAAATATTAAGAAATAAATTTGTACAGTAATACTAAAATCATTCTAAAATTCAGAAAAAGATGTCAGGTAATTAAAAATCATATGAAAAACACTGCTGAAATTCTTAATGTTAGCTATGATTTACTAGGAGCATTTAAAGCAATGCTAAAAAAAATAATGAAGTCATACCTTATTCCCCTCCCCCTGCAGATATGGATTTTATTTGACCTATTGCTTTTAAAACAAAATGGCTTAAAAAAAGCGCTCTTTACATGATAAAACTCAAAGACAAAAGAGAGAATGCAAATCATTTCTACATTACATATATGTTGCTCCATTTGGCAAAATCAAATTAGATCTTTTCATCTCCTTACTATAGAACAAAAACAGAGCAATATTATGAAATTTTGCAGGGCTTTATTTCTAGGTGTCTTTTGTGTCCAGTCTTTTAAACTCAGGTTTTTCTGCCTTTTTTACTGACAAGCCCACAATTTTCAGAAAAGAAAGCTAGCATTAATTAAGACAGTGCCAGCTGTAATTTTCTTGGGAAGTAAATTTCTGCACAACTAAAGGTTACAGAGACCTTTTCACTGTCAAAATTTACTACAGCCTGTGAATGTTAATGTTTCTAATGAAGACATGTTCTCTGTCCCTGAACTTAAAAGTACCCTGAGAAGAAGGCAAAGAGAAAAAAAACTCTATTTGACGAATGTATCTGGAGTCTGTGCATTAATGCAGGGTTATGCCTGCTGGTGCATATTGTAATTATAGTGTTTGGATAGCCTTGTTTTCTAAACAAGGAATATTGCTATAAATTGGCAATTTTGCATGAAGAGTAGGCTTGTAGTAGGTGCCTTATGTTACAAATAAGACAGTGGTATAATAAGCATTTAACCCATTAGACTTAGGGATATTCTCAGCTAAGTCTGGAGAGGAGCTGTAATATAGAATATGGAATGAAAAGGTACTTTCAGTCTTTATATGAATGCAGCAGCAGAACACATTCATTATTTGTACTTCTAATGATAAATTTTTTCTCTGTTTTAAATGAAATCAGCTGCTTCTAAAGAGAAGTATCTGGCTTTGTTTTTCTATTTGTTTGAAGTTGATTATATAGTAATCAACTATATGTACTTGTATAGTTTTTGTTGTTCTGTGAATGTCTGGTTTTGCCCTATCCCTACAGTATTTACTGCCACGCAAAGTGGCAAATGAAAGGAGAAACTCAATGTCACTGAAAAGTTGATATTCTTCAATTTTTGCTGCCATGTATTTTATGGGATATTTTATTTTTCTATTCTTTGTAGGTTTTTTTTCTAAAGCAGAATGATAGTCTTCAAAAAAAATCTGCTTGTTGTCTTGTGCATAATGTTCTCAAAACAAAAACTGCTATTCTGTGATATTACTCTTGATTACCTGTGCAGCATCCTGGTCAATATGGGTAGAAAAAAAATTAGCCTAGGTCATGACTGTATTGGTTAAAAGTGGTAAAAGCAAAGGAATGCAGATTTTGCAACATTTTGGAAATATGATCCTAATGATATGCAGATCATATCCACGTTTAATGTGGAGTTGTTTTAAAAAGGAGGCATTAGATTGCAAACAGTATTTTTTCTGCATCAGAAAGTTCAAGTAGCTTTCCTTTCTCTTCCTCACCCTTACCCTCCAATTTCCAAGACTTAAGAGGCTAGGTTTTCAATACACTGAGCTTTTTGGCCAGAAATGAGCCAGCCTCTAATATTTCTTAGAAGAAGGAAGTAAGTATCACAAGATTGAAAGTGGCTATAGCAATTCTATCCAAAGAGCAATGGAACGTCAGATATGTTTGTGTCAGCCTTTGCGGCAGTGGCAGAGCCTCGAAGTCAGTTGTGGAGTGTTTTTGCCGTGCTGTAGATTTATATATCAGCTGCATTGATGAGGGTTGGCTTCTCATTCTGCCCATCAGCATTAGGGAATAGGATGGAGCACTGGGACAACAACATGGGAAATCAATGTCTTTGAAAATATCTATATGGACACTAGGATAATCTATTAAAAGCCATGACTATCCTGTACCAATAGAGATATCAGATCTCATTACCTATCCAATCCCTTTTTGCAACATGTAAATTGGACTTCATTTTGACTCTCTCCCAGTCCAACACACGCACATTACTGCTGAACACCCCTTCAAGATATCTCAAAAGCATGTATTTCATGTCTTCATCAGTTTAATCTGCTACATGGTCAGTAGTTCAGAATAATTATTTAAGATCTGTTGGTTAATAAGTCAATATACTAGATACTGTAAGTCTAGATAGTAGCTTGGTATGACATAGTTGATAGAGCACTGCAGAATGAGATAAAAACAATGCAATACTGGTAGACTGCTAAACGTAGGCAACAGTCACTGTGAAGGAATATTGGGCAAACAATCTCTTCCTGGGAAAAAGGCATGGCTCAGCAGCATGAAAAGCCATGCTTGTGCGTAGCCTGGGATTGCAAGGATTCTCCCAGGATACTTGAGCTTTTGTTTAGGGATTGCACATGGATTTGCACAGATTTTAGTTACACTTAGACAAATCACCAGAGACATCATTATTGCCTTTTACAAAGAGCTTGTTTCCACTTAACGTAAACCTGTTCTTAAATGACTTGATCTGAGCCCAAATAGTCCTTGTTCAAGTGAAATAAGTACATCACCCATTTCCTACTTGGTTTCAGATCTGACCTTTAGTTAAAGCAGTGTAACTTGGTATGAAGATACAAGCCTTAAGCCTTAAAGGAAACCTTGAATGTAGCCTTAAACTTCCTACTGTGAGTAAATATAAGTAAGTAAAAAACATAAGTGAGCATTGCCATATGCAAATCATGCTTGGAAATATGAGCTGGAGAAAGTGCCATACAACCATGTTACTAAGGTAACAGATCCCTTTCTCTATACATGCCCTGAGCAGCTATCCTATGTCCTTTAAACTATTAAGTCTTGGCACAGATTTTGAAGGAAGGTATGTAAGGACTCAGAAAAAAATGTTGCTAAAATAAGAATAAGAACAAGTTAATAAGAAACTAGAACACCTGAACCGTTAAAAGTTATTTTAATTGTACTGTGTTTTACTATGAAATACAAGAATATTAAGGCCTTGTTATACCTTCTCAGGTAGAAAGACCTGGAATGTCATTGTCTTCTGTTCTCATCAATTATTCCTGCTGATATGTTATTTTTAAAAAAGGGGGAAAAAAAGATAAAATTTTAGCTTAACTCTGTTAATTAAGGCAGTACACCCCAACCCTTTTTCTGCTGAGTTTTCTTCTTAGTAATCAAAGAGAAATGCACTACTGGGGTATGGTTAGAGACAGGCAAGGCTCTGAACATATTTAAATCTATAGCTGAACTTTCCCTGTCTCTTTTTTTGTTTTTTTCTTCTCTGTCTCTGGTACTTGTAAAATATCTTGGAGAGGGACAAAATATTTTACTTTAATTCATTTTAGTATATCAGGGACACTATGATTTTCAGAGCAGAAAATCTGTTATAAGAAAATCTCCTGCTGTGTTTTCTCTTAGATGTCCTCAAAAATAAAGATGGGAAATCAAGAGAAGTGAAAAAAGAAAATAGGAGCCATCTATCTTGGTTTATTTTCTAGGGCTTTGTCTCACCACCTGAGTTGCCAAATGGCACAAATGCCTGGTTTAAAACAAAAAAAATAAAAAAATTAAAAAGTCCTTGTTTCTTGGCGGAGGCAGAGGAATATGCAGCAAGTGGGTTAAAGATAGGTTAGAAAACCATTTAGGTCAAGGCCAACTGAATAAACACTAGATTTCTGAAATATGAACAAGTGGTATAGAAGGTTGATGGAAAAGAGAATTCCTTTGAGCATATGGAAAGGGCACTATAGAGACGGCTGTGGAAGTTACCATGGATAGGGCAATGCTATGAAGTCTACAACTGGTGGCTGGATCTCAAAAAAAAAAAAAAAAAAAAAATCAGATCACAATCCAAAAATCTTGACATAAATTGAAACCGAGCCACCATTTTTTGAGTAATAATTCTGTTTGGTTCCTATGTAATTCACCCCTTCAGCTCCTGAGTCCTGTCATTCTTTTCTTCCTTGTTATATATTTAGTAATGGAACAGCAGCAAGCTGAGAAGTAAAATTTCTTTCATGTAGTCCCTTAACAAATAATGCAAATAATCTCACTGCAATACTAGCCTTGAAAGAATGCAATTATATATATATATATTCTGTGTTTCCTACATAGCTGAAATGCATTCAGTAGTTACCTCCTGCATGGTGAAGCAGTAGTGGAAGCATGCTTAAGATGACAGTTAAATCTGTGGCTATCAACCACTTTATCAAAGGAGAACACATGGGAATCTGTTGACTATTGTGGTGGCCGTACACAAAGACTCCCAAGTGTACTGAAAGCAGAAGGCTAGGCTGGAAGGCAAGAGAAATCGTATGTACACGTACAAGGCTTCTGTCCATCCAGAACACAAACTTAGTGGGCTGAATGGTTTTGGGTTTTTTTTTCCCAAGGAAAATAATAACAGTTGAACATACTAGAAATGTGGCTTAAAAGAAAAAAAAAAAAGCATAATAACTCCCTTAGTGGTCTTCATTAATTTGGTACTTAGAGAGGGAGGTAGATCACAAAAGCATTGACTGAAACTAGAAGATGGTAACATGATTCACAAATATGAATGTGGGCAGTGTACACTCCCTTGTGACTCAGAATGAGTATTTTACATGTGATTCATAAGGAAAAATAATTGTTTTATCAGATGCATTCCTTGCATATGGCTGGGGTTAATATTCACCTTATTTAAAATTGAAATTCAACTATGGTATCAGCATAGTGGTTCTTTCCAACACAGACACTGAAGGAAAGAAAGAAATTGCTTTATTCACTAACATGACATAGTTACTCTCCTCCACACAAGTGACATTTGAATATCGATCAGTGTTCTGCAAAGGAGCCTGACATGCTTTTTGCAAGGCTCCTGGTGTATGTAGTTTATTAGAAAAGATTTTCTGAGTAACATGAATAAAATCTGGAGATAATGTCCGTATAGCTTTATGAATCATGTCGTTGGATCTGTTGAACCAAGAAACATACCAGGAGGTTGGTTGTGCATTAGTAGTGACAGCCTCTGTTGCCTCAGATTGCCAGAGTTCAAATTAGGCCAGATTGGGAAACTGGCGTCCTGCCCTCTGGACCAATTTTGATCTTAAGAGATGTATCAGCTGGTCTATATAATGACCCTAACTGTTTATAACAAAGTACCTTTTTTTTTTTTTCTGGTTTTTTTTCTGAGTTCCTCAGGTATTTAGTGAATGCCAGTACCTAAGAACTTATCTTCAGCAGAACAAATATTAGAGAGATTCACATTAAATATTTTCTGGTCGTATTACAGAAGTGTTCCGCAAAGATTAGGAAGGTTTCCATTAAAAGTTTTCTGGGCTCTTTTGGCTATCAGAATGGATGTACGGAAATGTAATATTCTTTGAGTGATCATAGTTTCCTAATACCATCCAAAGTTCCTTTTCATAATATGCACATGTGCTTCTCAGGAAAGGTATTAAAACTCTTAGAGAAAGCATGTCTCCTGACACTGAGCATTAAATCTGAATTGGCTGGTGCAAGTGAGCTGCAACATAGAACTCAATGTGATGGGAAGGAGAGGAACCTGTCACTGAGCACACAAAGAGGGAGAAGGCAGGCACCTGTGTCTGTGTATGCAAGAGGAGAGATGCACTTTCCTGAGATTATCAAGTCCTTCTTTAGTGTGATGGAAGCCAGGCGTCATACCTGTGTGCATGCATGGGATTAGGTTTTGAGAGGTTTCTCACTTGTGCTGCACTTAGATTTTTATTTTTTTTTTAACTATTTTCATTTACTACTATGTCTATTATCTTGCAAGTGGATGTCATATAGAAAAGGAACCGTTTGCTTGCATTTTTTGAAAATTATTTTGCTTTTTAAATAGTGTCATTATCATTATGTATAGCAACATTGTTGAGTACTATAACTTGATCATGGCTATTAGAAAATGTTTTTTAATAGTCTGAGGCTTTTAAATGCACTATAGTTTTATTCTTTCTTTGATTCTGTGAAGAATCCATTGTCATTCGACACTTGTACTTATTTGGTTAATTGCAGCTCTCAGTGTTTTCCCTAATTAGCTCAGTGTTCAGTTAAAAAATGTTGGAAATTCAGTGACAAGAGCATGGAGTTTATATACTTTCTTAACACTCTTTGATAGTGGTTCCATTTTGAATGTGGTAGTCTTGGGAAATTCCTGAATGTTAGTAACAATAGCCTTTGCCTAGTAGAATTCCCAGTTTGGAATCTCAAATTACGTGATGAGTGTGAAAGTTAAATACAATGAAAACAGTGAAAAAATATTGATAAAAGTTTTGATTATGTCTGGAACATAATAAATGGAGCTGCTGGCACTAAACCACAATATAGTTACTTACAAACCCAGCTCTGGTGCCAATAGCAATGAACTGAATCCCAGAATGAGAGCTTTTGGAAGGCTTGAAGTTAATTTTAGAGAAAGAGAATTATAAGTGCATTCAGAATTCTGCAACAACAGGATAAGCTAGAACTGACCTTAGTGGTCAGTGTTGAAAGTTAAAAGGGTGCATCTCGGTACAATAGTGGGCTGAAGTATTCTCTTCTGGAATGGGTGTCAGCTGCTGGGACAACTTAGCTGTTTGCAGAGTTACTGTAATTTAGATTTAATCAGAGAGGATTGAAGTCTACTCACAGAGGAAATGATGAATTTCCAACTTATGGATTTCTGCCCTCTAATTGTGATAGTTTTTGTCATCTGAGTCTGGCTGCAACATAAAGATATTGAATACTGTGTGAATTTCCATTACTCAAATCTCAAGAATAAAGTAAGAGTTGGAAAGAAATGCCTGGGAGAGATTAACGTCCATCTTTTCCACAGAAAAGTTGGAGACATCAAACAAGGCTAGAGACAGGTAAATGAGTAGCAAAACAATGTGGTAGCCTCAATATGTAGTTAAACTATGGAACTCTTTGTTAGATGATGCTGTGGGTGCTAAAAGTTTACGTGGGCTTAAAGCAAAGCTTGAAAAACATGTGGAAGAGAAATCTATTGGGAGTTACAAAAAACGCCATAACCACATCTAGCTTACAAAGCCCTCTAAGCTGAAAATAGTTGAAGGTTTGAAGACTATTATGAGAAAATATATATTTTTGTCCAGCTCTTAAACTTCTTTAGGCATCTGCCTATTACTGCTTTTGGAAGCCAGATACTAAGCTAGATTAACCGTGGATCTGGCTCAATAATGGAGTTCTCATGAACACACTGCTGATAGTGATCTCTTCAAATACAAACAGTGATTTAAAATGTTCTAGTCCTTTTGCCAGACTGAGAGTGTATCTACCCAGCTGGGATGATCTGCAAGCGGCCCATGCATTTTCTCTCTTTGCTGGACTACTGGATTTCACTTTACATGGCTCTAGAAAAGGCAACATGAAAAAGTTCTGCCCTTACAATGATCAGTTTCCTCAGTGGGACGCAGCAAGGGGAGACTATGGCATCAGCTGTACCATTCATTTATTCATTACTGGATCCAGCCCTGGATTCTGACTTGCAAAGTCCCCTGTTGTAAAGGGCTCTAATGGATTGGGGTCAAGAACTTCATCTTCTTCCAGAAGCCACTGTGGTATTTACAGTCATCAGCTAGAAGACCCCAGATCAACTGTCATGGGGTCATCAAGAGGGGAAATAGTCTTAGGAGTAATGCAAGGAATGGGCCAAAGCCTGGGAAACATGCTTGCAAAGTGCTATCACCATCTTCTGTAGGCTGCCCTGAACAATCTGCATCTTTAACAAAATGTTTTCTTTTGTTTTTCTTTATTGGGAAATCTAAATGGGCATTTTGGCCCAGAAGCCACAGATTAAACTTCAGAGAAAAAGGAGATTTGCCTGTCCTCACTGGACTGGTCCCAAGGTTTTTCTGTTTTATCACTGGGAAAGGCATTTTAGAAATGCCAGTACTGAGCGAGGGAGAGGGAGTTGCATTCATTTCTGGATATTTATTTATTGGATTTTTGAAAACTGACCTGAGAAAAATGTTTATTTAAAATATTTGCTGCAAATTTTATTGTTAGTGTTCTAGAACAAATGGTCAGTTAATAGTCATTTTGCTGGCAAAAATAAAAAGCCTGGACCCCACACCTGTTTAACTGTAACCAGAAAACAAAACAATCTTTCAAGTAGAGTGAAAACAAACCAAATGCCCTTGAATTTTCAAAGAAAATATAACTCCTCCATGTAGCCCTAGGACAACATAGTCTGTTTGTTGGGAAGCATACTTAGTAGTGAGCTACAAATCTCTTTGCTGTGAGACTGAACGATTGTCATACATTTTGTTCTCTTTGTCTCAGTTGATAGTATCTATAGTACTATTCAGAGATAGAAAATTTGTGTCTGTCACTGTACCTGTCAGAAAGGAGCAATACCCTCTGGCAGCGACCATCTACTTTACGGAGTTTTATTAGCATAATGAATGAAAGCCCAGTAGCATGCCCTGTAACACTTCTAAACTTTGGATTTTAAAAGGAATCATTATTAACAGTGAAAAACAACTAGCAGCTTGTTTTATGTACACTTTGTTAAAAGCTCCACATATTTTTAAGAAGAGATTAATCTACAGTAATTTGTCATCAGGCTCTGAGTGAATGTAATATAATCCATACGAATGCAGAAGGTTCTGCAGGAAATTTGTAAACATAATGCAATCATGTGTTTGCATTTGTGACTCCTGAGTAGCTAGCAGCAGCTGTATAAACTTCTGCTCTTGCACAGAAGAGACACTTTGTGTGACTACAGCTGTGTATTGTTAATTGCATGTGATGCTTTCCTTGGCCACCATATATGTTAATAACAGAAATGTGCACCAGTTGCTGTCCCTCTGTATCTCTCTCTCTGATTCTTTTCTTCCTCTTAACTTTTACTCCCCAAAGGTCGATAACATTTTATAAGAGGCCCTGGTTACCTTGCGGCATCTCCTTTTTGAGCACTAAGCACAAACACATTCAATAAACTGTGCAGGAAATGTTTCTCATTTACTACTTCCAGTGAAAGAAAAACGAAATAGCAAAGACTGTTCTACGTGTTTTCAAGGTCTCGAGATAGTTGTTTAATAAAAATTCACTTTTCTAATGCTTTATAGGCCCTGCATCTCCATGCCAATAACAGGCATAATCCAAGTCTGTTGCCATCTGAAGGAAACTCCTGCTGACTGCCGTGAATCAGGCCCAGTGGCTTTTCTGGGTTCTCTCTATTAATACAATGTTAATTTCTTAGTTCACACAAACTTATTTGCCAAAGAGGACACAGAGCATATTCTATTTTACAGTGTTGGGAGATTGCTGGGAAGAATCCAGTCAGATAATCAGATTGTTCTTTCTTTGGTTTAGCCCATGCTAAACATTACATGGCATTTGAGATTATCACTCTTTACTATAGGGCTGGTAGCAGTCTTGATGCTCTAACTTCCCATACTGCAGAAGTAGGACAGCTTCCTTGGAAATATAAGAGTGCGCTAGGAAGCTGATGAATCAATTGACAGGTCACTCGGGATATAAACATGCAGGGCCGCATGCTGTGATCTGTTCAGCTGAGGTATCAACAGAAGTTCACAAACACTAATATGGGATGGATACAGACTGATTCACTATGAATGTAGATTATAGTCATTAAGATACTGAGTCCAATACATTCCTTTACAATTGCGTGTAACACCATATATGCATATTTGCATATTTACAACATAATAATGCTGCTGCTTGTGCTCCAGCACACTATCTCATTTGTTTGGATATCTCTGTCCTAGCAAAGAATATGCATTTATAGCACTTCTCTGCCTACAGCTTGTCCAGGAACACTGACCTGATCTTAAGTTCTGGATATCCTACAGTGTGTGAGTAGTCATCATAAGCTTCAAATTTGAGTAGCACTAATTGAACTTACCTGTTGCTACCAGTTCCCACATTATTTTAATCAAGCACCAAAAGATGTCTTTCAAAAATCTAATTCTAGAAAAATACTTCTTCTTGTATTGTTCAGTTGCATAAATTCCATTCATTCTCTCTATCATTACATCTCATGTTTACTTACAAGTATTCTCCAACACGTTAAGAGAACACTAAACAGCTTATATAGTTTCTTGGTGGATCACCCAGGAAGTGTCTCATCCTCTCTCTTCTCCTTCTTCACAGTATAGTTTAGATCTGATACTTAATTGTACTGGACATCTCATTATCACTGCTATAGCACATTGGTATGAGTGACTCGAGATATGGAAAGACTAAGCTAGTTGTTTGTTTAGTAAACAGGCATTTGATTGGAAACAAAATGGCAAGACTTCAATGCCTACAAGTAGTGTGAGAACTTTACATATCAAGTAACTACATTGCAAAATTTCTCTCTGTCCCAATCCTTTCTAAATTTTTAGTAACATGCTAAGCATTCTTTTCTCTTTTTCCTGCTGTCTGATGAGTAAATTAACTTCCAGAATCCTCCTAACCAGCTTTGTTATTTTGTTTGGGTTTGTTTTGTTTTGTTTTTTTCTCTACTGAGAGGCCACAATTCTGGATGAATACAGGTAGCTTCTACATACCTCTGCATGCATGTGTCATAAAAACATTACCTTACTGCAGACATATATACCTAAGAAACATTGTGTATTCTCCTCCCTTTTGTCTCAATAATAAGTTTTACTTCTACCTTATTTTCCTTGTCTTCTTCTTAGAACACTTAGCCCGTTATAAAGAAAAAATGCTAATACTTTGAAGATACTGTTTCAAAAGATATTGCAATTCCTGCATTTGCTAGAGAGAAATGAGCTTACCATGGCAAAAAAGGGAAAGGTTACAGATTGCCATATTTACTCTCTGCCAGATTCTTATCCAGATTGTACATGATGACTAATGCCAGCCTTAAGTATTGGTAAAAATGTCTATATCCCAGCTCACAGCCTAAAACCAGAATTTATCTGGGAGGTCTTGTTCTGGATGATCTGAAATTTCTAAGCCCTACTTTTATGAAAACTATTGTCTTGCTATATTTTGAGCAGCAGTATAACATTATTGAGCTGACCTGTAGATCTTGTATTTTAATAACCTTATTGGAGGATTGATGAATGCGTAAGGGGAGGAGATAAAGTAGTCTCAGTGAAGACAGTCTCTATATACTGCCCAAAGAAATGAGAAGGTGGAGTACCTTGTTATTATACTTGGTGATCAAGGATGTGTTTGAAAGAAATTACAGCTGAGCTGAGGAGAAATTTTTTGTGTGAGTTTTCTTGGAGAAGGCCTGAAGAGGAAAGCCAGGGAGTAGTGAGGTTTTGGAGATTTTTCTATTGCTTTCTAGACAGCTTTCATGTTGTCTTACTGTTGTAGCTTAAGTTCCTAAAAACTAACACCAGACCCTTTCAGAAGTTAAAAATAATATAGAAAGAATGCACTAATAGCCAATACACATATTGAGCAGAGAGTACACAATGCAAAACTTAGCCCACAGAAGAAAAAAAATAGAAGACAGATGTCCCAAGACACTCTTTCAAGACTTACCAATTCTGCTCACAATGAGGGACAGATAACGCTGCCTCTCCATCCTCCAACTCTCCCTTTCCCGTCGTAGAAGCTTTATAAACTTTGGCTCTTCTTTCCTCATTTTTTTTTTTTTTAATGTAAGTTCTTATCAAGGCCTGTTTCTGTGCTTCATATCAGCAGATACCACATTTTCCTTTCTATTCTTGCCAGAATTCTCACCCATTTCCTTTATAACTGTTACCTGAGCCACTTTTATTGGTCTCCTCTCTGAAGTCTCTTTTCCATTGCCCCTCTTTGAAACCCATTCAAAAAATTCCTGACCACAGTTTGAACATATTTTTCCTCTGTATTGGAGACTTTCTTGTTTCTTACCCTATCAGGGTAAGAAGATTTTATTCTTACCCTTTCGGGGCCCAAATTTAAAATTCACATTGCACTGAGAGCTGCTCCAGGCTGCGTCTCAGCTCAGCTGTACCCTTGCTCACACTCCTGGCTCTCTTTATTGCACTGAACCTCTTTTCACTTGCTCAAACTTTATTTTTAAAGCTTCCCTTGTGAACCTGGTGTAGGATTCTAGATTCATTGCATATGGTCTCTCAGCTCCCCTTTCCAGATGCTAAGCTACCTCAACTTGCCTGCATATGGTCTAGTAAATTTTTGGTGAGTAGGAATCATGCCATCTTTTGTTTGTCTCTAAAGAGCAATGTCCTCCTTCAGCATGGCCTCATTTCTTCTCTCGGACACCTGGTCAATAGAAGCTATATTAACCAGCTTTCTAAGGAGTTGGGCTTTTGCTTAAAGCGGAATTTCTGAGTAGCCTGAAACCAGAAATGTGGCTCCAGGAATCTCAGTTTTCCCTCAGGCAATTGATGTAAATTCTTGCAGTCCTCAAGTGTGTTAAAAGTAGTCCTAAGTGCAAGAGTGATGCCTGTTTTGGACTGAACTTGATAAGGCAGGAAAGCATCTTAAAATCATCATTGCCTCTTTTTCTGATCCTTCATTAACTCCTTCACACTCCAAATAGAAAGCTGACAGTATAACAGACAAACCAAACCAGAAATCCTTTGGGAAGCCTGTTTCAAGAATTAGGTAAAGTGGGCACCCTCCATGAAGCTCTACTAAGCAGGTCGGGAAGGCACAAGCTGTGAGTCTGTCTCAAGTGTCCTTAAGTCTAGATTCATTGCCTGTGACTTCTCAGCTCTCCCTTTCCAGATGTTAAGCCTCCTCGGCCCCTCAGTCTGCATGGTTTCTAGAAATGTCCTCATAAAACCTATATTGGGTCCATCGATCCACCTCTGGCTAAACTTGAGTCTGCAATGAGTCAAAACAGACCAAAGTTATCCTTCAAAGCAGCCTTTGCTGCAAGTGTATATTTAGGCTACATTGAGTATTGTTTCATGACAAAAACTTCTGCATTAGTTGTCAAATATTTTTAAATTATTTAATAATAATAGTCTCTTTTCTTCTCATATTCCAGAAACAATGAGTGTAAGCACCTTAAAACAACTTTATTCTCTAAAGATCTTAGATGTCTTTACAAAGTCCATTTGTAAACCAAAAGATTTGTAATGAAAAAACATATATTCCATTATGGAAAAATTACATATCTGTGCAGAGTCATTCTGAGAGACATTTTCAACAGACACTTTTTCATAGAGACCTCATCCTTTAATTCATACTCTCTCTTATTCCTTCTGCTTGAAAGACATACAGCTAGTGGGTCAGATCTTCAGACAAACTGCTACTAAATATGTCAACAATTTAATGTCTAACCTGCAAGTAAAGTTTGGATACATATTGTTTCTTGGTTTTATTCAAGTTCATTGAAATTATGCAGATGTGGCACTAAAGCACGTACCTATTTTACATGAAAATCTGACATCATTGTGCTTACAAGGAATTTGCTTCTAGGTGAATTTTATTAATCAGAATTGGTTTCTCTTTAAAGGTTTGGGGTTTTCTTCCTGCAGTATTTTCTTTCTGCAGAAAATTAAACCTGTGTACTATGTTTTCTTCATGTCATCAACAGACTTTTAAAAAATGTATTTCACTTTAAGTGATGGTGTCTCCAACTGCCCTTGTGGAGTGAGTTTTTCAGTTTAGAGCATAATGCCTGGTGAAATGGAAGCTGCCTCTTTAACTGTTGGACAACCAAAAGGTAGGGATGGGAGAATTCACTCTGTCAGTGCATGAGAGTTCATTCTTCTGGCTTGTGAGAGAAGTCTTGGATCTGAAGAGAATTACTGTGGAGCCAAGCAGGTGAAAAGAGAGAAATCTGCCTATATTTACATATATGCAAACTGTACAGGTTAGTACCTGCTTGAGGTACCAGTTAAGTGCAGTGGGAAAGTTTTTATGTTTGCATACATTTTTCTTTAGAATACAGCATGCCCGTGTATATCTAACAACCCTTTAGGCAAGTAAAAATCATTTATGTTTCATACCTCTTCTCTGTCAAGAGAACGAACTTGAATCTGATTACATAGAAAAGTAGCTTAACTATTCAAATGCACAATGATGCTTTTTATTGTCCACCCCTTAAATCTCCACAGTAGTCCTTTTGGTACTACTGTGGTAACTTCTTCCTCTATGATTATCTTATGTCTTCCCCCGTCCCGTAATTCTCTGCCTGGATAGAGCTGGTGGACATTGCAATAGAGAGACCATCCTTGACTTACCTGTGACCACAGGCTGCTACATCCTCTAGTCTTAAATTTTGGTGCTAATAAGCAAGACAGAACAGAGCTATTACCCTGTCTGCCATGGCTCCTAAGAGAGCCATTTCTGTGGTTTTGTTGCAGTTTTGGAGGAGGTGGGGACAGGAAAATATCCATATTTAAGTCGTGTGTTGAATGGGAGGCTCTTTCCTTACTGTGGTGAAGTTATTGATAGAACACCCTTCCCCTTCACTGTCTCTGCTTCATACTCTTGTCAATCGATAGGGCTTTTTAACAGTAAGACCGCCTACTCCGCAGTCACACAGCATGCTCCTAGATGAGCTTTGATGTCAGGTAATCATTGCTGTATATAGTAATAAATGATGTGTTTACATAACAGAATTCCCTTGGCCTTTGATATACTCAGACGTGTTATCAAAGTGGTGCTATGACATCTTGTACAATAGAAACAATAGGAAAGTGCAGAACTATACAAAAGCAAGCTGAGGCCAAATGTATGTTGCAGTGCAGTTATGTTATTTGCCCTTAGGGCAAGAATCACAGTTGAAGTAAGTTAACATCAACACCCTTATGAAGTCCCCAAGGACTAATTCTGTGATGGACATGGCACTTATTTGAGAAATCACTGGAAATCACTGTCATTGTACCTGTTAATATGCGTAAGGAGCTTGAATGGTAGTTCCATTTAAATTTTGGGAACAAATTATATTTAAGTTGCTTAATACGGTTTGCCTGGAGTCACTTAATATGGTAAGACTATCTCAAACTGCTGATTTAATTTTCCCCTATAGGCTTCCTTTTCTATTTGGCTTTACTACTTTTTCATATGATTTACCAAAAGTTGCTTTTCCCTTTTTTTTTTTTTTTTTTTTTTTTTACTTTTAGCAGTGGCCTCACACTAGTCTAGGAGGGCAAGTCTACAAGCTGCCCTATTCACCTGCTTAGATGAAGAGAATGGTCAGTTTTGTCTTGTCTCTCACCTTTGCTAAGGCCTTGGAAGATTTTGCAGTCCTTTTTATTCATCCAGTTGAGACACTGATACTGGGAAATTGCATGTGTGCTACTACAAGCAATATGTATTCAAGGTTAATTTTCTGTAGAAATAATGATACTAATTTACACCAAGA